>NC_068983.1:153229692-153230505 GCF_001194135.2 Octopus bimaculoides | reverse complement strand
ATATATATATATGTGTGTGTGTGTGTGTGTGTGTATATATGAAATTATAATATTTAGTATATATTTGGGTACATGACGTCACCAACTGTGCAAACAACACGAAATACGTGAACAAACGAGTTAAATACGTAAACAAAGTAAAAATGGAAAACAGGACAAATAAACACAGAGAAATGACCCGTCATCAAATGTCGGCTGTCTGTCTAATCCTCACTTCGAACATTCAAAGACAATATGAGTCTTCAAAGACAGTTGCTACCATATATTCTCAAATAATATTTAGGGATTATGGAGGGTCAAAGTTGGGAACAATGACAGGACAGTGGAGACATACAAGCAAACAGAACGGGAACAAACAGGCAAACCGAACACAAACAATCATCGAGAGTCTTTAGACCAGAACGAGGGGAAATAGTGAACACTGGGAGAATTATTTTCTGTGGAAAGAGAAAAGATAGAAGAGAGAGAAATAAAACGTCCAGTGTTTTGAACGTCCGTGTAGGAAAAGCAAAATAGTCACGTGAGGAAGACAAAGTTGGACGATGGTCACATGTGAGCAACAAGAGAAAGAAAAAGAGAAAGAAGGAAGCGAGAGACAGACAATGGTGAAAGAGAGAGGGGAGAACGGGAGTTCGAGAAGGATGAAGGAAGAAAACAGTATAGAGTAGAGTCGCATTAAAAAGGTGAAGATAATCTCACTTGGAAATGGACATATTTGATAGGGTTATATGTGGGTATGGGTATGTACGCTTGGTTATGTGTTCATGTGTCTCTATACAGTATATATATCTATCTATCTATCTATCTATATAT
>NC_068983.1:153218718-153229370 GCF_001194135.2 Octopus bimaculoides | reverse complement strand
ATATATACACGCATTTCGATGGATAGATAGATAGATAGAAGTAAGTGAATGTGTGTTTGTATGTATAAAGACAGTAATCAGTTCAGTAAGTAGAATTCGGCATTATAAGCCCGTCATCCAAACCTACATCTCAAATGATTGCCCTAAAGTTGTGTCATCAATAATTCATGTATCTCTCAGAATGTGTTTGCCAATATAATAAAAATCGTTATTTTATATCTAACACAAGAACACCAAATAATAATTTTATTATATAAGCGAAGATGATTTCCTTCATGGAAAATACATACCTTTGATTCTAAACATCTAAAAACCATTATTACTATCCAATCAAGAGATATAAGAGATTTGCTATTACTGATAAATATATAGAACAGATATACACGAAATTATTTAGTTGATGTCAACAATATTTCTATGAGTATAAAGTAAATATATAAACATAGTCAATTTATACAGAAGCATATTCAACATGAAACAAAAATGTATGTATGTGTGTGTACGTGTGTATGTGTGCGCGCATATAACCTTCTTCGTATACCTGTGCACATATACATATAAATACTATGGAAGTGCATAATACCCCTACAGAGTTAGATAAATTGCATATCAGGTCTATTGCGAGTGCAATTTCTATCATGATTCCTAACAAAAGAAGGACAAAATTAGCTTTAAATATGTAAGAAGTTTTGGTTTGGTTGAAAAATACCAGTGTGTAGCAAATGCATATCTATCGATCTATCTGTCTATCTATCTATCTATCTATCTATGTATCTATCTATCTAAAAAATTATTAATGAGGGTAGAAATTGATATTGATCAATTAAAACCAGTGGTCTAGCATATTAAAAAATCCGAAGATTAAAATTATATTACATACAAGAATAAGAGGAATGACCAGCTAATGTGGAGTCCTGAATGCTAGAAATAGATGCCGAATCATCCAACCACGAAAAAGAATGTTCTCAGTAGAAAAAATCAGCGACACAACAGACTGTAAATGAGTAAGACATTTACAGTCTGTTGTGTCGCTGATGTTTTCTACTGAGAACATTCTTTTTCGTGGTTGGATGATTCGGCATCTATTTCTAGCATTCAGCAATCCACATTTGCTGGTCATTCCTCTTATTCTTGTGTCTATCTATCTATCTAACTATCTATATTGTTATGTCCTGTTATTATTTTTATTGTATTTGTGTAACATTGTCCGTTTTTTTTTTTTCGTCCTAGTTTTTGTATACACTCGCTGCTTTCCTCCAAGGAATCTAATGCTCTTTGCTTAGTTTTTCCTTCGAGCTGGCCAAATTGGAGCAATCTCGAGTATAATCAGCCGAAATGCGAAGATAATCTGGTACTCGACTGAGGAAAGAAGACTTCCAATGACCCGTCCTTGTTTTCTATGTATCGTCTATCTGGATGTTTTGTTGTCCCATTTTTGTATCACCTAAGTATTCGGTTGTTCTTGTCCCATTTTGTTATTTTATATATACATACATACATGCTGTGATCATGTTGTGGTACTACCCTTGACTGTGCTGCACCATTATTTGAAACCTCCTCTGATATGTGGCCTTTGGTGAACGAGGAAGTTTGATGCTGCTGACCTCATCTGTGGTTTTTGACGTGAGGTAGGCTTATCTGGAACTCTTGACAGGAGTACATCCAATTTCATTTTGAAGACTCCTACATCCACACCATGCAGGTCTCTCAAGAATTTTGGAAGAATATTGAAGAGCTGTGAGCCCTTGAAACACAAACTTTTATTGTAAATGGTCTTGTATTTTCATGGACATGCTGGAGCATTTGTCACTATGCAGTGGAGCCCCGTTCTTCTCTTTGTATAACTTTCAATGTCGAAGTTTGGTACAAGGCCTACCAGGATTTTCCAGATGTATATCACTGCAAATCTTGATTCTCGGGACAGGAGTTTTAATTCTTTCAGTCTTTCCTAGGTGTTGATTCGTTACACTGAGATGATATATATATATTTACACACACAAACACACACACATACACACAGACACACACACACACAGACACTCACACGCGCGCACGCATACACACACACACACAAACACATACACACACACACACACACGCACATCTCTCTCTCTCTCTCTCTCTCTCTCTCTCTATATATATATATATATATATATATATATATATATATATATATACATATGTATGTAATCTACAATGATTCAAGTGATGAGATATGTTTGACTAATTTCCTGCTTAGATCACCAAATGCACTCACGCAGACACTCACACGCGCGCGCGCAGACACACACACACACACACAAACACATACGCACGCGCGCACACACACACACACGCACACACACACACATGGTGCTAGCTTTTGGTAGTTCGAAAAAGAGGATTCTGCAATTACTTGCAGAACAATCTGCTCAAATGATGTACTTAGAGTGATTAAATATTTGCACAACGCACCGCCCGTACCTGGAGTTAAAGCCGATTCTTGGTTGGCTAAATGGGGCTTCCTTGCAAACAGATCCACGAAATTCAGCAGTAGCATTCACTGATTATTCTTTCCCAGAGTGAAATTACTAATCTTTCAGGTTTCACTTACACACAATAAAACGTCCAATGGTAGGTGCGTTGAGATATTTATTTCTGTGACCACAATCTGCTGAGAGTAATTGAGTGCTTGATGAAAGGATCAAATTATACGCTACTTAGAAATTCACTCACTTTGAATAAAACGTAAATATATTCTATGTTTATAAATACGCACCCTTACTCATGTGTGAGTCTATGTATTGTGTATATTATTTATGAAATGTTAACTTCCTTGAGACGATCATATCATATGTATTTCCCATATGACGCAAGGAATGCAATGTAGATTTTGGTATTGCAAATGAATACGATTGTGTCTGCGTTTGTGTGTGCATAAATCAACTATTTCCTTCTGTGTTATTAATATGTCTATTATTTCTCATTTGTATTAATATATTTACAGATATGTAGTCCAATTGTTGTGCATGATCTCCACTGTTTGAAGTATATGAAAAGGCATGGATACTTATATTTGTTTTTATACTCCACTAATTAGCGTATCACATGGTACAGTGTAGCCAGTTGAAAAGCATATCATATTGAATACATATTCTGAGTTAACAATCGGCTGTTTAGAATTACAGTTAGTTTTATAGTTTTCAATAAGTTAAACGAAATAGAAGCGTAGGCAAATATTTCAATGATATAAAGAAGCGGCTTCAGGCAGTCAAACAATTCAGTCTTCTTCTATATATCTATCTAATCTCTCTCTCTCTCTCCCTCTCTCTCTCTCTCTCTCTCTCTCTCTCTCTCTCTCTCTCTCTCTCTCTCTCTCTCTCTCTCTCTCTCTCTCTCTCTCTCTGTATATATATATATATATATATATCTGTTTGTGTATGTACGTATGTATGTATGTGGATATATATATATATATATGTATATATATGCACACACTCGAACAGTGCATCCTGGCGTTGCCCGCGTGTTATGACCTACAAACACACATTGTATCATTTGCTCTTTTCTTATGGATAGAATCGGCAAAGCTGATATATAGTTATTGGAATAAAGGACGTTATTGTTTATTTAATAGTGAAGGGCGTGAGTACAATGTGCATGGGTTTGCATGAAAGTGCTTTCTGTTCTTACGAAGGAATAGAAACTACGTACTGTTTCATTGTATAAAAGGGGGTTAATACGATTTTGTCCAGATATCACGCTTTCAAATTTTTAATTGTCTCCTATCTCCATCGCAAATTCTTGATTTGTAACATTTTTCCGAATTTTTTCTTTTTTTTTTCAGTTATCTACGTAGAACATACAGAGATCACGAATCTGGGAAATATATCTAAGTTTTATAGTTAATTTTTTCTTAAAGAAGCACTTAATACCCCTTCCCTCACCTCACCCACTTATCACCTACCTGCTCTCAAAAAGCTAAAATCTCCCAATATTTCATTTTCGTCTGATGTTTCGCGCATGCGTAGAATTCTACTGACAAAACAGACTTAAATAATACCAGACTAACACCAGAAAGCCCGACATGCTAGAACCAACAGCTAAATGACATTATTTCGGAAGAAACTTCCCCGCTTTCCAGAGAGCTGAAAGTGAAACATTGGGAGTGTGTAGCTTTTTGAAAGTGATGAGGTGATGGGTAAAATTCTTAGATTCGTACTCTCTGATTTTTCCCCATGGAGTACCAAGAATACAAATTTGAAAAAGTAAAACTTGAATTTGGTTTACAGAGAGAGAAAATTATAATATATATTGAGAACGTGTTTTGTGGGTGCAATCTTAATCTCCTGTATCGTAAACAGAGGAATTGGTAGAAATTTAGGAACAAAAATAAGTTTAGGGATACGAGAATATCAACTCGGACATGCTAGAAAGAAAAGGTAAAGCACAAGATTTCGGGAAGACTTCCTTTTAAGTCAATATCGAAGATCAGGTTTTTGAATTAGCCCATCACAGACACAAATTACACGATAGAAAAACATCATTTCAATTGCAATTGTGCTGTAAATTTGCGCGTGCAAACTGCAAGAAATAACACAATTTGCTATGAAGTTTTACCTTGAGTGTGTGTGTGTGTGTGTGTGTGTGGGTGGGTGTGTGAGTGTGTGTCTGCATATGTGTGTGTGTTGTGTGGGCAAGGAAGTTATTTTATGGAATTCTTCCGTTTGGCGAAGGAAAGTTGTCAACTCGACATGTATGGAATCATATGATTGTTCGTTAATTTCCGTAAAATTCCTTCGATTTCTGTATGCTTTGAAGAGCGCAGAAATTGAAAGAATGAATAGAGTGCAAAGGCGACACTTGCGTTGAAGTGAGAGGAGAAAGTAAAATAGAGAAAGTGTATGATGTATGTGTATATGAAATTGACGTGTGTGTGTGTGTATGAGAGAGAGAGAATGTGTGTGTGAGTGAGTGACTGACTGACTGAGTGAGTGAGTGAGTCAGTGAGTGAGTGAGTGAGTGAGTGAGTGAGTGAGTGAAGGTGTGTGTTGCGATGTATGAGTGTTTTACATTTCTGTGTAAGTGGCACTCACTCGCTCTCTCTCCCTGTCTCTTTCTCTCACACACACATTATCTTTCATACACGTACACAAATAGGCGGGGGTAAAGAATACGTACAACATACATTTTCAGCGTAATCTTAACCCTAAACACCGGCAGCGTATTCTTTACCTTCATATGCATACATCCTTTTTGTGCGTGAGAGAGAGAGAGAGAGAGATGGAGAGAGAGAGAGATGGAGAGAGAGAGATGGAGAGAGATGGAGAGAGAGAGAGAAAGTGACTGTATTTCTTCATAACATATTGGAAAATGGATGTCTTTTAATGCTTGTGGTTTATTTTAATACAATACGCATATGTACAAATTCATCAATGCTTGCCTGAGTAGAATTCTACGCATGCGTCAAACATCGGACGAAACAAATCGAAAGATTGTCCGAAAAGGACCTCAAAATAGTGCAACCCACCCAAGTTGCCAAGGTTATTTTAATTGTAAAAAAGAATTGTTGTGTCAAAAACATAGTTTATTTGGTAGATAGATAATAAGCAGCTTTATTATAATGCAGATGTGAGTAATTCGGAGAAACATTAATTTCATTATTCAAATATCGTCACTCACGTAATGCAACACCTTGTAATTTCGGTTCAAACTGAAAGTGAGAAACTATTTTCATTTTCTAATGAAACGTGGATATTGTAGAGTAGTGTATATGAAATATCAGTAGTTGTTTGTTGAGATAATGTAGAAAATATATAAATAAAAATAAAGTTCATTTGATTTGATTGTTCTGGTCTTAACATCAATTGCAAAGAGTGGAAGTCATTTGACGACACCTTACTGATTGTAATTTGCTATCCTGTTGCAGTTTCAATCTGTGGAATATTGAAACGATACCCATTTGTCCATTCCACAGAATAAGAGTATACTGGAATGTAACATAAGAGGGATGAGACTGCGAAACACGTGTAAGTTTGTTATCTCGAAAACGAATGATAATATCATGATTTTCATGGGGATCACCAACCATACAGATGGCTACTTCATTAGTTGTTGCTCATTAAAATAGCGTAAATTGTTCTTTACTATAGATTACTATAGATTATTACTATAACGAACGCAGAAACACACACACACTCAGAGAATTCATAATTTTGAAAACAGCAAAACGTACACACACGAAGTTCAAGCGAAACGATATGTAGTTAATGTAGGTGCAAAACGCACTTTGTGTAGCATAGTTATGCTATAAAAAATGGTGAGTCACCGATTAGGAGTTAGTATACGCTACCAGTGTGAGAAAGTACAGAAAGTCAACATTTATTTGGAACATGCAATAAATGTTATGTCACGGCGAAATAAAAATAAAGTACAAGAAAATTCAGAAGGCATAATTCAATTATTCATACAGAAGTAATTTATTTTACAACATTAAAACGAAAGCTGAATTAACTGTAAAGAAAGGAAGATGCTTTCGTTGTGAACGTTAATTTAAATTTTTTGCTGAAGGATGTATGTAGCATGATATAAATTAATTTGACATTACCATATATTTTTTAACTGTAACGTTATAGGCTATAAAATAAATACTGACTAACACAGTAAAAAGGTTGTGCGACGTTGATACCCACAGTGAGGAAGAAGCATAAGAGAAATACAAGGACTGTTAAAAAATGACATTATCCTGAAACTGGCTAGGAGTGGAGTAACATTTCTGTAACTATATTGAAAGAGCCGCTGAAGCTTTCTACTTCGCCAAGTTTCCGAATTTGTTATAATAACCAGAATCACAATTTTTCCAGATATATTTGCGAATAAAGTGAATGTTGTTGTTCGTTTAAAGTCCAGGCCGCAGGCAAACTTTCAATATCGGTGCGTTTCACTGTTGGGAGTGGAGTGGAAGTTACATATATAAACTAACACATACATTAACACACACCTGAAGCCTGCCTCTGTCTCTGAGTGTGTGTCTCTGTCTTTAGATATGTATGTGTGTATGTGTGCGTGTCAGTCGTAACAAAAATGTATGTATACAGACAGGGACATACACCGTCAAGCACATTCATGTCACTCATCGGTCTAATGTAGGTAACGAACGCGTGAAGATGCTCATACAGAAAATGTGACGACATCGTTGTTGGGTGGTGATATAAAATGTAGTTTAGGATAGGTGACTAAAAGAAAAATGATAATGCTAAATTGTTGTAATGTAAATATGTGAATAAAAATATAGCTTAGTCGGTAGCTTAATGAATCATTTGATGCTCCTTACGTCAAAATCGGCAACTCGGTTTGGAATGCATAAGGAACATACGCACATACACACACATGCTCACATACACAAAAAAAAACACACACATACAAACTGTCTTTTATAGAGATAGATAGATAGATAGATAGATAGATAGATAGATAGATAGATAGATAATTGCTTCTAATTTAGACACGAAAACCAACAATATATATAAATACACACTTTTATTGTTTCTGAATAGTTACCGTCATATCTCTATATTCATATCCATAAAATAATATGGGATATATAATGAAGTGAACGCAAATACTTAACTCTATAAAGAGACTCTATAAATTGTCGATTGATGTAGTTTCATTGGGTAAAGCATGTTTAATCTATCCTTCCGAGGAAACGAGAAAATATGGCTGTCACTACTGAACAAACGGGAAATATGCACTGAAATAGGTTTGGGACTGTAGTGTGGAGTGAGAGAGGAATGGAACAATGAAAAACCGTTAGAGCTCCTGGATTGGAAAATACGACTGAAGAGAGGGAATGATCGGGAGAAAATGAACTTTATGGGACGGAATATGGACACACATACACACACACACACACGCATACACACGCACACAAAAAGCACACACACTTACACATATACATACACTCATACATACACAGGCACAAACCCATACACAATAAGAAATTACAAGCAAACTTGTTCCCCTTAAATGGTTAAACAGTTCGATGGCATCTTGGGGTAGCTAAGGGTGTGGTCTTTCTGTTAATGTCTCCACACGTGTTTGCAAATAAATAGAAATCAGTACATAAAATTATTTTACTGCTATACTTATAAAAGGAAAAGAAGTCATAGTTGTGTCCCCCAAGTGTCATGCTGCCGCTCATTTAAAACAGCATCACACTCGTATTTAAGCAGACAGCAGTCTGTTGCTGTTTGTGAACGTGAGGCCAAAGAAGACATTCTACATTGTGTACGAGATTGTCTTTTTTTTTTTTTTTTTTTGTTAAATTTACAAATGAAAGATTACTGCAATTTTAATCAAAGAAGTCGATGTATAGAAGAGTGGATGTAATTTCCTTGTAAAGTATTGTTTCTGTTATTATACTTGCTATGTTTTACTTCAAGGTGATACTTGTAGTCATAGAAAGCATAATTACATTTGCGACTGCAGAAATTTTAAAAACTTGGGATCGCCACGGCTTCGTTTATTTTCATCAAAGTTTAGCTCAACTAAAAATGGCATAGAATTACACAACCGGAAAAGCAACTACGTGTATATTGCAATTATTATTGTCATCGACAGCGTTGCTTGTTGGGGACAATTTTATCTTTATTACTCAGAATAAATCTAGACTATTCTACACTGTCTGGTATATGCAGCTATATATTTTATTGTTAGTAACCGATCCTTATATTACAAACAGAGTGGATTGGAGACTCTTTCTTACACCGAATGTCTCTGATTAGCGCTGATGTAATAATCTTTAACTGAAAATTAAGACTGGGCCCTGTCTAATCTCTGTTGGGATGCAGTATTTGTTTAAATTATACAACTCACATCATCATTCAATCTTTCTCTCTCTTTCTCTCTTTCTCTCTCTCTCTCTCTCTATTTCTCTCTATCTCTTTCTCTTTCTCTCTCTCTCTCCTTTTCGCTCACACACACATACCTGTATGTAGGTAGGTAGGGTTACGAGGGTGGCTCAACGTTCATAGCCTGACTATAAAGGAGAGATGGTAGAGCTGTTAAATCTTGAATGCATTTATTTCAACACTCATAAATAACTGTATTGTTTCTTTGCATGTAAACCGATAGTTGACTGTTCAAAGAACAATTCAAACGCTACTGGTAGCAACTTCTTTTGAAACTGGACAAATTTTGTTATCATGGTGTTATCAATTACGTAGAGAAAATGGGTTTATCCCTTAGAACATTCATGTTGACATGGTTGCTACGTTATGGGATGACGGTCCAGCTTTATCAGGCAGTGTAACAGTGAGATGCAGAAATTAGGAGTAGGGAGAGGCTTGCATATAACGCAACGTCTGAACATCCTAAAACTGCCACCAACAAAGAACTCATTGATCGTTTTCACATGCTAACGGATGACCGATGATTCACTGACTATAAATCAATCAGCCAATGCTATTAGTATGACCCATGAGAGTTCAGAATATTCTGCACAATGAAGTTGGCATGACGAAGGTGTGTGGCACGTCTTCAAAATCTGATCAAAAGCGCAGCAGGTGGATGACATCAGGGGAAAATCTAACGTTGCTTCAGGCAAAATCTAGCTTGTTATCTTGAACGTTTATTTAGCCAAGATATGTGTTGAGTTCATCACTTTCAACCAGAAGAAAAGAGGCAATTGATGCAAAGCAAATACCTTTCCTCCTGCCGTAAAGAAGGACAATGTCATTTTATCAGCAGGGATAGTGATAGCCTCAGTTGTTAAGGATACAAAATGCATTGTGTTTATTGACTATCTTTAAAAGAGCCACGCAAATTTGCTGCAAAAAATTAAGACCAAATGTCAATTTGCTGAGGTCATCAAGACCGAACGCCCAGAAAAACTGACGAAAGGGGTTTTGTTTTATCAGGGCAAGGTTCCAACATACAAGTGCTTGGTTTCAACGGCTTCTGTGCGTGACTGCGGTTTTGAGATGGTCAATCATTTTACATATTCCCCAGATTGCCTGAGGTCAAATGACTGAAACGAAAATATCTGCAAACAGATCTTTCCTTTTTTTTTGGAGAATTTGTAGCAATCATATCACTATGATGGTCATTTTCGTCGCTAAAAATCATGTTAAACACTCGCCGAAAGCATTCGCAGAAATCCTAATTTTCAGGATTGCAGGTCCGGATTTGGCGCGGAATCTTTTTAATTTACTCTCGGAGTCAGCCTGGTTCCAGAATGGCATATGCTGGGCTACAGCCTCGAGGAGAAAAGTTGAAAAAATGTTACACGCCGACATTCACATTTATCATATTAGATATGTTTAATTTAGGTGAAACTGTATTTCAATTAAAGTGCGTTTTATATGTGTGAGTGTGTGTGTGTTTGTGTATGCGTGTGTATGTGTGTGTGTGTGTGTGTGTGATACGGGTGTAAGAAGTGGTATTGGTGGGGGTGGGGAAACTGAAGTGGTAATGATAGAAAATTGTTGCGGTGTTGGTGCCAGCGGCGGCGCTGATGGCGGTGGTGGTAGTTGTAGTAGCGGAAGTAGTATAGATGAAAATAGTTAATAGTAGCTTTCTATGGTGATGGTTGCGGTGGTGTTTGTGGTGGTACTTTTAATAAAACATTATCAATTGTCCCTAAATTATTTTCTCTCTCTCTCTCTCTCTCT
>NC_068983.1:153216168-153218281 GCF_001194135.2 Octopus bimaculoides | reverse complement strand
TATATATATATATATATATATATATATATATATATGTGTGTGTGTGTGTGTGTGTGTGTGTGTGTGTGTGTGTTTGTGTGTCTGTGTTTGTCCCCCCAACATCGCTTGACAACCGATGCTGGTGTGTTTACGTCCCTGTAACTTAGCGCTACATGTGCAGTGGCCGCATTAATTCATGTAAATAGATAGTTAAGAATTTTGAAAATATATCTTAAATTGTGATTTACTTTCCTATAATTTAAATACATTTCTATAATTTAAGTATACAGGTTTTGTTTATTTATTATTACAAAATCTACTAATATTAATGATATTGTCATTGAGAATGTTGTGGGTTTTCTTACTGTACCTTACAAGCACTTTATCCTAATATATTTAACTGTGCTTTGAAATTTAATAACGATATAGAAAAAAGAACTCATCTAAGTTAGTGTGAGAAACGGATGCGTTTATCGAACTCCCTACCTTCCCGTTTGTGACCAGTACCCATATAAATGTTTTCACCGAAACCCAAGGGTGATTCTATCCACTTTGAGAAACATGAAACATTTTTCAAACGTAACGCATAATGCATCAAATGATTCTGAATATTTCACTGATTCTTCTTTTATTATTTTTTTTAGTCTTCTATTTCATAAAAAAAAAAGATTCACTGGTGACACTCAGTAACTATGAAATAAGCTTTTAAGTTCAACACTGTTTAATTGAAAAAAAAGTATTCACTAGCTTCAACAAGATCAATCACAACTTAAGTAGAAAACTCTATTGACTATTACAAGTAGTTTCTTGGAGGTTATAAAGAAAGCCGAAATAAAGAGATTACAAAACCTTTTGAATATGTTGGCTTCTGGGTAAAATTGAAAGAAGCATCATATACATGTCGTGCAATTGTCATACACAAAAAAAATTGAATCAGTTGATAATAGAGATGAAACGTCATTTATTTAATCATGAAAGAAATACAAAATTCTATTTCTCAAGCGTAGTGAGAATAGACTGAGGGACTAACAGCCGGCAAAATTTCACTGCAGTGGAAAAAATACAAAATCGATACGTGTTATGAGACAATACCTCTGAAGTTTACAACATCATATATATATATATATATATATATATATATATAAATAGATAGATAGATATAGATATAGATATAGATATAGATAGATAGATAGATAGATAGATAGATAGATAGATAGATAGATAGATAGATAGATAGAAAATTTTATACAGGTGTGAGAATGTGCTTGTGTGAGTGTCTGTTTGTGTGTGTGTGTGTTTGTGTGCATGTGTGAGCGCGCGCGTGTATACGTAACTACAGACATGCATACATAAATGTATACATATAGGTCTACATATATCTACACTCACACATACACACATTCAGGCACACACACACACTCACACATGTATACGAGGGTAAGTTCAAAATTATCCCCACCTTCGCTATAACATAACGTTATTATCGTTACATTGCCTTCTGCGCAAGCGTGCTAATAGTTGGTACTATTGTGGTCACACGGTCGAAGTTTGAGCCAGATTGTGCCATTTTTCTTTCTGGATTTATAGTGTAAGCCTGGCCTTTTCACTAACAATGTGCACCAAAGAAGAACAAAGAGCAGTGATCCGAGAGATTGTAATGGTAAACTGATTCACCATTACAATCTCTGGAACTTGTCCGAGTCTAGTCAGCATGCAGGCATCCTTCAAAAGCTAATATGATGCAAACCACCTTGTAACCAGCAACAGATTATATCCGATTATCTGGTCAGTCACGTGGTCATGTTGTTAGCTGGCAAGTACGCCAATAAACGATTGTATGGCTCGCCTTCACGCATTTTTGAACTTGATTCTTTGTCCTCTCAAGATCATCTTTTTTTTCTCTCACTATACTTCGGTTAAGAATCTCTAGAAATGACCACCCGTATTGCTTTTAAGGAGAGGGGTAAAGAGAAATTTACTGTTATTTACTGTTATATTATATTTGTGACTTCTATATGTTCATTTATGCACTTTTGAGTATGCTGCCTGTATAATCGTTTTCATATGTTTATATACTTGGATTTTATGCATGTGCATATATATATATATATATATATATATATATATATATATA
>NC_068983.1:153212401-153215842 GCF_001194135.2 Octopus bimaculoides | reverse complement strand
AGAGAGAGAGAGAGAGAGAGAGAAATACGTGTGTACAACTAGGTATAAGATTGCTAGTTTTTTGTTTAGAACTCTATGTAGATTATCATAATCCAATCAGTTTTTGTCGGATGGATTTCCACTCAAAATTCCTTACATGTGTATCAATGTGAAACTTTGTAATGTCTATTAGCAAATGAAACACGTGTAATCGTGAATAAATAATGCCATTAATTTCCAATTTCTTGTTTTGGTTTGTGCGTATACTAGGTGGTATCAAAAGGTTCCCGGTCTAGTTATGTTTATTAAAATAAATAATTTATTTACCAAAGTTTTAACTAATCGCCTTCGAAATGGTCACCTTCAGCAACAATACACTGGTCCAAGCGTTCCTACTACTTTTGAAATCCAGTCTAGAATTTGTTTTCCTAAGCGAGTCAAGTACGTTGGGCAATTTGTTCCGTATCTCGACAGCGGTGTTAAAATGGTAACATTTGAGCTGCATTTTTACTCTCAAGAATAGACGGAAGTCCGCAGGCGCTAAAGTGGGGAAAAGGGCGTGTGTGGAGCCGATACCATGTCGCTTTTTGGTGAGAAACTCATGAGTAAGAAACACTCGGGGAATTTTCGTCGTGAAGAATCTAATTCTTCGCACTCCAGGCACCGGGTTACTTTCACCGAATGTCCTCCTTCAGATGCTTCAAAACGTCGTTGTAGAACACTCGATTGACAGTATGGCTCTAGGGGACCTATTCTGGACGCACAATACCATATCCCAGGGCGTAGCGTTCGTCGCAGATCTTTCAGATTGATCATCATCTTCCAGGGACGTTCTTCTAATTTTGAAGCGACCGTGCCGCTTGAAACTTTTAATAAGACACCTTGCCTCGTCTCCGCTGTAAGCTTACCGAAGCAACCTCAATGTATTTGTAGAAGATTTCCCTAGTTTAATGGAAAATTTCACGTTGTCCCTTTCCATTTGTCGATTACAAAATCGGAGACTACTGTATATACGTGATCGTAAATAACACAAATTCCAAAACTTACAAAGTTAGCACAGCGATGTCACTCGACACACTACTCCATGGAGATCAATGCTAGCTCTCATTGCGCACTCAACCCTGTGTTGCTAATAGTCTGTCACACATACAACACACACACAACATACACAAACACACACACGCACACATATATGTATATATATATATATATATATATATGTATGTATGTGTGTGTGTGTGTGTGTGTATAAGTATATATGTATGCATGCATGTATGTATATATGTATGTATGTTTGCATGTATGTATGTATGTACGGACTAGAGTGAAGATAAACGAAATATTCAGGTAGTTATATAGAGAAGAAGGCAAATATTAAAAGGATAAGTAAAATGTGGTTAGATACACAATTGGCCACAGTATTTTGGTGAAGAATAGTGGGTGTACGCCGTATCGAAGACGGTAGAAATGGAGAAGACATTCACCGATATGAATTGTAGCAATGATATAAGAATAGTCACTGTATCGGTCTCATGTCAGTAATTTATCTTGTGAAAGAACCAACAAGATTTAGAAGAGGGTGTAATGATGATACTTTTGACGGGGTAAAATGGATAGGAGAGAGGAGATATGCAAACAGAAAGTAAAGTGGTTCAGTGGTTGTAAATGACGATACATAGGGAGAAGTAAAAGTCGTACTCATGCAGCGAAAAGGTAGAAGAGCTGTCCGAAAAACACGAATATGGAATAACATATATGCAAGCAAAAGAGCAGTCCGAACAATAAGAATATGGAGCAAGTATACTGGGAAGCGTTTGAGATAAATTAGTAAGCAATTTTAACTATGACGGGAGCACGAAAGAGTAAGTCTGATGGTATGAGAATATCACAGGTTTATATCATAAACTCACAGATGTTTGTAACAAAACATTTCGAAAAACGACATCGCTTCTTTGGACGTCAGATAGTAAAAAGCCGAGGCCCTTTGAAGATAAGCTGTTGCAGTAACTGGTTTTATTTTGTTGGGAACGGTAAAATATTCGAGAATGTGCAATGACAGTCTGGTGACCAGTGTAGCTCACAAGGCCTTAGACCGGTGATTGCATGTCATGGATCTTTCATCAAAAGTTCCTTGCACATTATCTCGACATCTCTATCGGTAGTAAAACCCTAATACTTTCAAATGCAACCAGTTTTCATAGTTGGGAAGCAACACACTTTAGATGCGTTAATGTTTTAACTGACCGAAGTCAGGCAATGACATCTCAAAGAAAACGTCTGATTTGAAGTGAAAAGTTTCCCAAAAATTGTTATGAGGTTTGTTGCTCTTTATAGAGACTCGCTCAGACATACTGTGAGTTATACGGGAAGCTACTCTCATTCGCAACGTTGGTGAAAATAAAACTATAACTGGCAGTAGAGATACATGGTTCATATGAAAAGATGTGTGTTTGTAATATACGGAAAGTAGCTGAATAGTGCAACTAGTCATTGAGTGATAACGGTAATATCATAAGAGCGATCTGCTTCTCGTGTCATATAGCGTGGTCTGACTTCCCGGTCTCTGTGGCTAAGGAGGAGATAACCACTCAAAATTGCATGAATGCAACATTCTGGTTAGGGGCTGCTTTAGACTGATTTAGTGTATCTATTTCACGCTGTAGGAAAATAGTTGCTTTGACATTTATTTTTCTACAGCGTGAAATATTCTCCATAACAAAATAAAGTTAACGGCTTTCTTACGGGTGCGAAGGTGCCTCACGTATGTTTTGAACTGGTAACAAGTTTGTAATATCAATTGTGAGCATACATTTGTAAATTGTGAATTACATGCTTTTAAGAAAAAAAAATGTTTTTTCACTTCATGACGAAAATGTACAAATCCCACAACTTTTGTGGTGGAGTGGAGCATGGTCCGAACACCTCAAAATTAATTACCTAGCTATGGAATCTTTTATTTTTTACTTGTTTCAGTCATTGGACTATGGATATGCTGGGGCACCGAACGTTACACTGTGTGTGTGTGTATGAATTCTGCATGTGCCATCTAGCTATATAATATAAGTTCATCTCGAAATGTTGATCAGTTACAACATCCAGGAATTGCCTATTTCATATATCGATTCTGTTTAACTAGGCGAGTGTAGTTTTCTGTAATTAGAATAATGACAGTTAGGTTATTTCTCTAGGATATGAGTAACATAAAGGAATATAAATGTACTTCGTTGCAGGATTAAAAAGTGGGACTTATTCCCAACTAATTACCCTTGTTTGATCATTGTCACTAAGCGAGAAAATAATAATTTTCTTGATGAGCCACATATTTTATGCACAATATTTTATTTCAATTCATTTGGTTGCACACACACACACACACACACACACACAGAGACACACACATACACACACACACACACGCACACACACACACACACATATATATATATATATATAAATATATAT
>NC_068983.1:153211057-153212391 GCF_001194135.2 Octopus bimaculoides | reverse complement strand
TATATATATATATATATATATATATATATATATATATATATATATATATATTCATTTTCTTTGAATCACCTTTTCGCCGGCTCTCAATGTATGCTAAACGTAGTTGATTTGCAAAACCAGGAACCCTGCAGCTCTGCATTTCAGTTATGTACCGCGATTCCACATATTTTCCTACATTTTTCTTTATCGATAACATTCGTTTATTAACACTAGTTGTCATTCGTTTGAAGTAAATCTGTGATCTGTTGGACTTCATAAAGATGACTGCAACAAAGTGTTCAGCTTCCTTTGAAGTATACCGCCAATAGGAAAATATTGTCCAAAGCTACCAGTTAAAAGTGATGTAATTGCTCTCAGTCAAAGAATAGTGAAGCAGATATTTAATCAATCAAGTGAAAAGTCATTAATGTAACTATGTAGCATTTAGTTCAGAGTAAATTTCTCTTTTCCTCAAACTTATGTTCAACAACAATTTCTACATTCTTTATTTCGAAGATATTGATCCCTAACAATCTTGTAATAGCGCATGTACAATTTACTTACGCATAGTTTGTAAATATAGTCGAACTTTTAATTTCGCCAAGCAATATGCTTGCAGATAGTATTAGTCTACTGAGTATGCACCATATTGAATAAGGAATATAATATTTTCAAAGAGAATATAAAATCTTCTATAGAACGATTCTCCATAGGTTAGAAATATCATCATGCTAAAACTAAAATCAAGTGAGAATTATTATCATGATTGTCTATATATGGAATTAATATTAGCTAATACATATTTACGCATATGTGTGTAAGTGTGTATCTTTGGATATTTGAGAAAGATAATTTAATTTTTACTAATAACTTATCTGGAAGGCCAAAGTAAGCATTCAATTAACCATGACTTGCCTGAAAACACTCTTATTTTATGTGGCTAATGTTACTAATAATAAGTAGCCCACCACAGTAGTAGTTCCATGCTGCCATTTGCCGGAATCCCGCTAATTAAATTGGTGTGGAGTATCAGAAGTTTTAGAAAGAATTAAGGAATTAAATGAGATTAAGACAATGTACATGTATTCGTTTTTCAACACACACAGACACATACATACAGCCACACACTTGCACACACACACACACACACACACACACACACACACACACACACACACACACACACACTGTGTTGATATGATGGAAAAGGATTGTTACAAAAATGAAACATATCTGTGCTGTAATGTATATATAGAAAAATATAAATGTAAAATGAAAAGGTAACCGCCCAGGTTTTGCGTGACAAAATTGCTAATCTCGCTTTCTTTTCCGAATTGCTCACCAAAGGCACTGTT
>NC_068983.1:153209246-153209732 GCF_001194135.2 Octopus bimaculoides | reverse complement strand
CCCTACATCTACCCCACCCTCAGCCTAACCCACACTCCACCCATGCCTTCCCAACCTCCCAACACCCTCACATCACACCAATACCCTCGCATCACACCACGCACACACTACAACTGACCAACTCCTTTCTCACCTCCCCATTTTCACACTACATACGTCAAGATCACCAGCATTCTATCTCCCACACACAGCCCCTCGTTCTTCGATCACCGTTTGTTATCTCCCCCTTTTCTTAGCTCTCCTGATGAAAGAATTTCTAACTTCCGGTCAGTCATTATTATGATTGACCGTTGACTGAACACTACACTATTCAATTTTTTTTTCTCCGTGTTTATCTCCGTGTCTCCGTATTCTTTCTGTTGAAGAGCGTAGCTCGAGACGTTAAGGACTTTCCGTATTCCTGAGCGTCATACTAATACATCCTTTTGTTATTTACACCACCTGTCCTCGTATGGTGTTGTTTTTTCGTACATTCTCCCATATATA
>NC_068983.1:153203480-153204746 GCF_001194135.2 Octopus bimaculoides | reverse complement strand
ATATATATATATATATACATATACATACATATATATATATATATATATACATATACATACATATACATATACATACATATAGTAATATATGTGTAAAAAGGCTGAAATTGATTCGTCCTTTAATTTAGAGGTTTCCAAAAAATGATTTCTAATATAGATTATTCATATTTTGCTGGTAGCTTGCCGACGTAAATTTGTGAATATGAAAATAATACTTGTATATGGTGTGTTGTGAATTTATGGGTAGAAATCCCATAAAACTCAACAATATTGTTAAAAATGGAGAAGAAATGTTAAAATATATAAGAAAAGGGTTTTAAAATTCTATTATATATTTTGACATCTACACTCCTCCACTATTAACAAAATTGTTGAGTTTTAAGGGACTGCTTTCCATAAATTCATAACACAAATTACATATATAAAAGAATACAAAAACGGGACAAGAATACAAAAATCCTGACATTTAGATGATACAACAAAGGGGACAAGAAAAACAAGGACGAGTCATTCGGAGTTTTCTTTCGAGTTTCATAATATCATTGCAGTTTCGGCTGGTTAAACTTGAGACTATACCAATCTGGCCAGCCCCAAGGAAAATCTAAGCTAAGAGAACTAGATTCCTTGGGAAAATGCATCAAATATATACGAAAACAAGGACGGTAAAACAAGAAGAAATGGTACACAAATACAAATGCAAACAACAGGATATTAACAACAGGTGTAATTCAACTAGTGATGAATTAAATTAAGCTGGCGTGTGTGGAAGTGAAGCCTTACTGCAGGGATATAAGAGACATAAGGGACAGGCATTGGAAGGAATATAGATGTTGCATGTATGGTAGTCGAACCAAGAAAGAAAGGTCAGGCTTGACGCCGAACATCGGTCACGAGGAAGGAGAGGAGAGAGGTAGAAGCAAGAATTAAGGAGGGACGAGAAAAAAGAAAAGGGACAGAGTCAAATAAAAGAGGAAGAAAGGGAAGAATGAAGGGACGGCTAGGGAATGTGAGAGAAGGGAGGGAAAGAAGGAAGAGTGGAAAGAATGAAGCAACTGTGAAGGGACTGATAGAAAGAATATATCCAGCCGAATCTGCAAAGATAATCTGGAACTCGACTGACGAAAGAAAACTCCGAATGACCTGTCCTTGTTTTTTCTGGTCCCTTTTTTGTATCTTTTATCTGTCTGGATGTTTTGCGTTCTTGTCCTATTTTGTGTATTCTTTTATATGCATATAGTGGCGTACGTACTCTTTGGTGTATATATA
>NC_068983.1:153200946-153202890 GCF_001194135.2 Octopus bimaculoides | reverse complement strand
ATATATATATATATATATATATATATATATATATATATATATACATATACATACATATATATATATATATGTATATATATTTATATATATATTCTTTTACTTGTCTTAGCCATTTGACTGTGGCCATGCTGGAGCACCGCCTTTAGTCGAAGAAATCGACCCCAATACTTATTCTTTCCAAGCCTAGTACCTTTCTATCGGTCTATTTTTGCCGAACAGCTAGGTAACGTGGACGTAGACACACCAACATCGGTTCTGATGCGATAGTGATGGGGGATAAACACACACACAAACAATGTATACGTATATGTGTGTGTGTGTGTGTGTTTGTTGAATAAAATGAGACATCAAAGCCAAGAGAGTGTGAAATTCCTAGGACAGTTATATAGAGAAAAGGAGTCTTACAGCTGTTTCGGAGATATAAAGATATCCCATCATCGTCGACAATATGAGAGAGTTGAATAGAAGAAAATAGCAGAGTTCAGTATGAAAAACTTTCTTCAAAAGCGAGAGATATACGAAGTGCAAAGGGAAATATCAGAATAAAAATATATGCTGGATATTACAGTTGTAGTGCCATTATCTAAACACTTCTTTACAGTTTTCAAATGCGGACACGACTGTCACTGCATAAACCTAACGACTGAGTAATGCATGAAAGTACTAGATTATTTTAATATTGTTAAATTGTAAAAATTGAAAAAATAAAACGTGAAAATAAGATTTATTTACAATTTTATTAATGAGCGTGTGTATGTGTGCGTGTGTGTGTGTGTGTGTGTGTGTGTGTGTGTGTATCTGTCTGTCTGTCTGTGTGTCTGTGTGTATACACATCTGTTGGATGAAATAATGGAAACACCTTAAAATTTCAAGCAATTCTTGTAGTGATTATTGTGGGGGCTATCGACCCCTTACTTGTTTTCCTAAAATGCACCATAAGTGCTCAATAATGTTGACATCTGGGGAATGCGGTGGCCAGAAAAGATGTTCAACTTCACTAGAATGTTCCTCGTACCATTCAGTAACAAATTTTGCTGTGTGAATTGGTGCATTATCATCCTGAATGATTTGCGTTCACTCCGGAAATAGTTCAGCAAACATAGCATGAATTTGATCAGAAGAAAATGCTTACATAATCTTTACTATTAAGTTTGCCATGAAGGAAACCATTGAGCCGGCGGATTTCCAAGATATAGTACACTAGATCATCACAGATCCTCCTCCATGTTTAACAGTTAGAAGAACTGGGTCAAATGCTTCTTTTGGCTGTATTCACACTTATACTCGGCCGGTGGTCGGAAATAATGCAAAGGATGACTCGTACGAGAAAATAACATTCTTCTACTGCTCTAGAGAACAATTCTCTAGGTTTTTACTCCACTCTAAACGCTTTGAAACGTTTGATGTTGAAAGTAGTGGTTTTCTGATTGCAGCCCTTCGGTTAAATCCGGCTTTGTGCAGCTCCCGAAGAACAGTTTTTGTGGAAACTGCGTTCTCGAGCTGGTCATTAAGCTCTTCAGTAATTCTGGGAGCTGTTCTTTTGTGATCCTTTCTAACGTTTCGCGTAAGGGAGCGACGGTCCCTGAATGTTTTGGATTTCTTCCGGAGTTTTGTTTCGACGAGGAGTTTTTCCCTCTCTCTCAAAGGCTGTCATTACTTTCGAGATATTACTTCTTTATACACCAAACATTTCGGTTGCCTTTATTGCGCTCGCGCCTGCGAAACGAGTACCAACAATCTAAACTCTTTGAAAGTGCAATAGATCTGTTATTTTAATGAATTTTAATAACCCTTTTCTGATGATATCTGAAAAGAAACAGCAAGTTTAGAAAAACATATTAGATAACACTAATAATAAATCAAAAATCCTGAAAATAAACAAGCTTTTGAAGACATTATAGATATTTCAAAATTATGATGCTATGATGCTAGGTGTTTCCATTA
>NC_068983.1:153199287-153200846 GCF_001194135.2 Octopus bimaculoides | reverse complement strand
GCAACAAACAAGCAGGCCATATAGAAACATCCCCTTCATCAGCTGCCACCGTTAAAACGCCGGCGTTTCGAAGAATTAAGGCAGTACGCATCGTAAAAATGGTTCTTCCCACGAACACAAATTAAATTGTTTTCGTGGAGGGTAGTGGCGGACGGACACACACACATATATATATGTGTGTGTGTGTATGTATGTATGTATATATAGGAAGGGCTTTTTTTCAGTTTCCGTCTGCCAAATCCTCTTACAAGGCTTTTGTCTGCCCGGGGGTGGGGGGGCTATAGTAGAAGGCACTTGCCCAAGGTGGCACCCGGTGGGACTGAATCTAGAACCATGTGTTTGAGAATCAATATTCTTACCACACACAAACACACATAGTGAGAGAGAGAGAGAGAGAGAGAGAGATAGAGAGAGACAGACAGACAGAGACAGAGAGAGAGACAGACAGACAGAGACAGAGAGAGAGACAGAGACAGGCAGACAGACATACAGACAGATAGACAGACAGAGACAGAGACAGAGATCAATAATAAGGCTCTAAATGATAGTGGTGTTAGCGAGGAAATAACCTATACACTTGTCACCAGTCCATAATAAAGAAAAGGAAACATTCGAATGGGAAAACAATGCGGTTCACACACCCTTACTCCCCCGAAGTGACCTTTAATATAGTACTGATCGATAGACATTTTCCAGTTAACCATAATTACAGAAAGCTCTTTAATAGACATAACTTAAAAATCGGTTTCAGCTCAACTACTAATTTTAAAAATATAATCGCACACGACACGCAAAAACCAAAAAAGTGAAACCAGCTGTTAATGCAGGGATAGACAATTGTGCCCGCTAAATGGAGTTTGCATGTCCAAGACCATCATTTATGAAGCCACCATAGACTCTACAACCACTAAGTGCACAGTTTTGACAAAGAAATATGTGGGCCTTAGAGAGGGGAATTTCAAGGCCAGGTTCAACAATCACACCTTGAGCTTCAGGCACTGGGATAAAAGGAAAATGACCAAATTATCCAGTCACATATGTTCCTTAAACGATAAAGGTGTCAGTTACAATAGCCATTGGAAGATCTAAGCCAAGTGTAAGCCTTACACCAACGGCAGTGGAAGTGTGGTCTTTGTAATGTGGAAAGATGGCTCACCTGGGAAAGCGGTTTAGACCCCGCTACATGTCTAAATTCAAGAACTGAACTTTTTGGATCACATTCACATGTGGCTAAATATTTGTTACGTGTTTGCCCCCCACAAGATCACAGAGAGAACTTGCTTTTTAAATAGTGTCTACGTACACGCTTTGAATATGTCTATACTTTTTATATATATTTCTTATATATTTTTTGCATATGTTTTTAACATATTTATAGAGATATACATTTATATTTTTATTACACCTATATAATATTACACTCTGTTTCCTGTATACTATCTGCCACCCTGCAGTTTTCTTGTGCATGTGCGTATATAGATGTGCATATGAATTTTTATGCGCGCATGCGTGTGTGCGTGTGTACGGGTATATATATATATATATATATATATATATAT
>NC_068983.1:153197130-153199133 GCF_001194135.2 Octopus bimaculoides | reverse complement strand
TATATATATATGTATATGTGTAAGGTATGGCTACGTGCGCGTATGGCTACGTGCGCGTATGGCTACGTGCGCGTATGGCTACGTGCGCGTATGGCTACGTGCACGCGTATGGCTACGTGCACGCGTGTGTGTGTGTGTGTGTACGCGTATGGCTACGTGCACGCGTGTGTGTGTGTGTGTGTACGCGTGTGTGCGGATATACATGTGTGTACATCGTGCGTGTGTATGTGTGTGTGCGTGTGTGCGGATATGTATATATGTATATGTATATGTACATGTGTATGGTTGCATGTATGTGTGGATATACATGCATGTGTTCCACGCGAGTGTGACCGGGCATATAGCATGTGCGTATTTTCAACGTGTATTTGAATGTAACTGTGTGCGTATTGGTATGTGCACGTGGGTGGGTGTGCGCACGCGCTTGTGTGTGGATTTGTATACGTGTACATGCATGGTTGCATATATATGTGCATCTATTTGGCATGTGTGTGGGTGCGCATGTGTGTGTTTCATGCGAGTCTGTGTGAGTATATGCATATAGGCACATGTACCCGGGTATGCGTGCGCGCATGTGTATTGCATACGTGATTGTTATGAGCTTTTTTATTCCTTTACTTCTTACTTCCTCCCATTCGGTTTCTTCCCTTATTTAGCGGTCATTCTAATAGCTCTTTTGTCTTAATACCGGTCATTTACAGAGTAATTTCTCTTTGTTCAGCGGTCATGTTCATAGCATATTTTAATTGCCTTGACAACTGAAGAGATGCCGGAGCAGGTTTCCGCCCCGACATCCGAAACTGGGAGTTTTATTATGGCATCCGAATAATTTTCACATATTATATTACAAATAAATTCCTCTATTTACATAATATCGAGTACTCCTCCATTCTTTTGTTGTCTTACCATTACTATTAATATATGTGGGTGTGGGTGTGTCTGATATTTACATATATAAATATATATGTATATATACATATACACATATTATATGTATATACACGCATATATATTTGTGCATTTATGTATGTGTTTGTGTGTGTGTGTGTGTGTGTGTGTGTGTGTGTGTGTGTGTGTGTGTGTGTGTGTGTGTGTGTGTGTGTGTGTGTGTGTGTGTTAGGATAATTTTTGAAGGTGCAACATAGAAACAAATAGCGGAAAAGAAAACGAAATTATGAAAACATGAGTGAAAATGAAAATGAGTAAATGACATGAAATTAAGGATTGAGTAGAGAAGGGAAACAGAAAACAAGGGCGAAAAAGAGGAAATATATTTTTTTTCTAATCATTATGAAGAGAATTTACGAAACGTTCCTTCGTGACAAAATGGATAAACAAAATGGGATATGTTGCGTACAGATACACACGAAAGAAATTAATACAAATATTTCTGTGTCTGTTCCTTGTTGTCAAACGTAAATCAGAGGGTTAATATCAATTTGATATATTGTACTCGATTATAGAGAAGAAACAAAATTCCTGTTGTTTTTCTCTTGACAAGGAAGCAATTTTCTTTCGAAATGATATAGTTTTGTTAATATCTTTACAGAGAAATCCTTAGAGTTACATATTGTTATAACGGCATACTCATTATAGACATATGGGTCATAGAATTCTTTATATATACTCAGATACACTTATACAAGTGTGAATGCACACAGAAACACACATACAGACATACACAGACTTACACGTATATATATATATATATATATATATATATATAAAGTGTAGTATATTGCCACTTAAGTGTGGCTGACCCCTAGGGGTGGATGTTACTGTTGCTTTTAGCCCCAGGAGGACATCTCCTCCAGCTGGCTTATCGACACACGACTGTGTCCTGTTTGCCAAGGGAGTTATCCCTCTCACCACGACCAGCAGCACGAACGTATCCGGATTTCAGGGTTATTTCCCTTCTTCGGCGTTCGACAGCTGATGACCTTGGTGAGAGAGAAAAACCTGGCAAAATCTTATATCTTCTTTTCCAGTGACATTCTTCACTG
>NC_068983.1:153195887-153196402 GCF_001194135.2 Octopus bimaculoides | reverse complement strand
ATATATATATATATATATATATACGGAAATAGGGAGAGAAATGTGATTACACACAGATATTCATTCTAGCCACGTGTGTGATTTTGTATCTGACTGCTTATGTGAAACAAAATGTCAGTGTGCATGCAGGTGTTTATTGTTTGTGAGTGTGTGTGTGTATGTGTGTGTGTGTGTGTACACGCATGTGTGTGCGAGTGTGTGCACTTATGTTTGTGCGTGGGTGTATGTTTGTGGCGCATTGCAGCTTCACATATAAAAGTTCTTAATGATACACATCTCAATAATTTTCGATTCACTAACTTATTAATTAAAAGTCTATTAACCCACCATTATATGTACATGAGTATATACGTGCATGTATATATATATATATATATATATACATATACATATTTATATATATATATATAAAGGTATATATTTATGTGTATATATGTATATATATACGTGTATGTATATATATATACATACACATACATATATATATATATATGTATATATATATATATATATAT
>NC_068983.1:153190919-153195736 GCF_001194135.2 Octopus bimaculoides | reverse complement strand
AAATTTTATTCATCATTGCCTCGAGTAAATAAATTCACTGCTAATGTGAGCTTGTATCTATGATTTTTGTATTCAGAGTTTACTTTTTTTATAAAACAAAAATGAAAACTATGTCTATCATCACTATAAAAATTGCTTTTTTCTTTTTAATCCGTGATATTTTCCTACATCCATTTGTTTCTGTATTTTTTTCCTGCGTAAATGAGAAGATTAAAAATTTTCATATTTATATATGAATATATTCTATATCTGTATTTTTTTTTTTTGCTTTTTTTGGGGAGTTTGTCTGTCATCACTGATTTATTCATGTAGATTTAACAAGAAAAATGCCATATATTTTATTTGGGTTTGGTTGCGATGCTATTAAAAATACAGTGATTAAAACTTAATTCGAAATATCTGAAGAGATTATAATTAATATTTTATATTCTAAAGTTTGCTTGACATTTTTGTATGCTTGTTTACTATATGTTGTATGTGTGCGTGTGCACGTTTGTGTGTGTATGCGTGTATGCGTGTGTATGTGTTTGTATGCTTTCGTTGATAGCTTTGGTGCTGCTATTTGATGTGTTAGCTACAAAATCTTGTTGATTTTCTGTATCCTGTTGATATGCTGATGTTGGCTTTTCTTCCATCCGTACTTAGTACGCAGCGCAAAACATTAAAAAAAAATCATAATAAAGAGAAAATAAATTAGCAGCCACGAACTAAAGTAACAGTTATGCACTTCAAGAATGGTTTCAGCAATCACTCCCCTTGCAGATCTCTCAACTACAAACCCTTTTTCTTACGCAGAAAGAAAATATATCTTTGCAGGGTGATGATAAAAGAATTAAAATTACCTCAACCGTATATCATTCCGAACGATTAAAGAACGCGTGCTGAAGAAGAGATAAGTTCTATTTTGGTGGACATTTAGCTCTTACATTTCTGTAAATGACCTGTAGATAGTAAACGAGGAGCCTACTAATGTCATATCAAGCATAACACATTGAAATATCGTTGAGCCGTTTGGTAGGCTAAATAAATAGGTAGTTTCTTCATACTCCGTAGAATTTACAGCTATTAGCCTCACTCGTCTTGTCCGGCGAGAGATTTATGTTAATATTCCCTTTGATCAAATAAGTCGATGACAGGAAGCCGAGAGAGGGATAAAGAGACAGAAAGAGTGAAAGAGACGAAACAGAAAAGGAAATGTTTCGAGGTATAAGGATGTAAGAATTAATCGATCGCATATGCTTCATCAAGGATGTGTTGATAAGCCAGCTATAACAACATATTTCTTACTATAAAGGAAACAAAAAATTGAAATGAATCATTCCCCTGTGATGGAAGTTCATATATCTCTCCCTACCACCATCCATTTCCTAACCACATGTTCACCCCCGACCACCACTGATTCATAATCCATAATGCAATAACATTATTGCACCTTCTCTCGTCAACGTTAATGTTAACTTGTTCACTGCAGCTAAAGATCAAACCGTAGATAAGTCATTCTTTCGAATAAACGTATTATCATTAAAGGGTTACTTTCATCGAATGCTTTTTCGATAATCCTTTAATAAATAAGAATCGGTAGTAAATTCTTGTAGTTTCGCCATAAAAATTATTTTGACGCTAACTCGTCTATCAGTGGCTCGAGAACTATAATAATGTAATTTATGCTACGTACGTATGTATACATTGTAAACATACATGCATTATATATATATATATGTGTGTGTGTGTGTGTGTGTGTTTGTGTATACATGTATATATAAAGATGTTAATATATACATACATACATAAATATGCATATATATATATAAGTATATAGTTATATATAGATATATAACTATGTATATATATATATATATATATATATATTTATTTATTTATTTATTTATTTATAACTATGTGCAAATGTATAACAGAAGAGAGATAAAGGGAGAGATGAGGATAGAGAAACTTATCAAATATTAGAAAACTCTTTCTATTATTAGAGGTGAAGAGAAAAGCGTTAAGCGATGAATTCGTTTGAGAGCTAAATAAAGTATGTTCCGCTTCATTCATGCGTTACTTTTCAGTCTGAGTTCAAATCCTGTCAAGTTTAATTTTCTTTTTATCTGTCAAAGTTTCTTGAAATATGTTGAATTGTAGTATTGCAGTACATCTATTTGATTGTCAACATTTTCTCAAATACTACAAATTATGTTTATTAACGAAGTTCGACGGATAACAAAATTAGTAAGGAAACGCAACTAAATAAATTTTGCTATGCTATGTGTTAAAATCTGGCCGCAGCAAAGAATCGATTCTCAAGTATTGTGATATATATGTAGCTTTCTAGTATTGGTGCTGATTTATTGAACTGCATACCTTCGGAACAAATAGTAAATTTCCAGATAATAATAAGCCCATAAACGGTCGTTCGATTTTCAAAAATGAAGAAACAAGGTACAACATATACTACCTTATGTCATTAGAAGCTGATCATTGTAGGAAGCTTTCCTTAAGATATTTTGCAAAGAAAAATCAGTGAATCTTTCAGTTGTGTCTCTAATTGCCAATAAAGTTTCATTGAAATCACAACCTATCGCGAAAAAGGAGCACCGAAAATTCAAAAACGTGTTTCCAGTAGACAGAGTTATTGGTTAATTTCTCTTAGCATGATTCTTGATTTTGATCTGAGAAAACCTGGGGTTAAGGAAAATAAAATATGATAACATCAACTATGAAATAAATTCACCAAATTAAGAAGTAAAATCACCAAACGCATCATAAAATGAAGGCATATTCAACATTCTCCATCATAAGTAGTGTTGTGTCGATGCCCCCAAGCGAAGAAGTAGGATCGGCCAAGAAAAATAAATAGAGGTAGTCTAGCCGTGGTAGAGGAGTTGAGTAGTGTTGAGTAGCCGTCGTGTAGCGGTTGAGCAGAGATCATCCGAAGGTGCTAGATAGCAGTAGCTTGAGACATAACAGTGGCGACGAGGATTCGAAGCTCACACAACCACTGTGCAGTATTGCGATATAACAGTGGCGACGATGTCTCTAATAGCACCAAAAATAGAAGAGTTACTGAAAGCAGTAGTGAAACAACAAGAGCAGCAGCAGCAGCAGCAGCAACTATAGAAGTTAAAAGAATTGTTACTGCCGGCGAAAAATACTACAGAATCATTTTCAGCAGATGGTGTTGCAAATTCGATCGAAGAATTTCAGTATGATCCAGATGAAGGAACTACTTTTGCGGCATATTACAGACGATATGAAGAGAGGAATGCAAGGGATGGTCTAGTGAAAGGGAGGTAAGACTCCTTTTGCGAAAGCTTGCTACTCCGGAACACGAAAGTTTTTGTAACTTTATTTTACCGAGAAAGCCCGCCGAATTGTGTTTTGAGGAAACGATAAATATTTTGACGAATATTTTTAGCGAGAAAAGTTCACAGTTTAACATTCGATGGGAATGTTTAAACATAAAGAAGAACGAGCCTGATGAGTTTGTCACATATGCTGGTATGGTTAATAAGGCTTACGAAAGGTTCAAGTTGGAAGAATTAACGCCAGATATGTTCAAGTGTTCAATATTCGTTAAAGGGCTAGTGGCAACAGAAGACGCGGAAATTAGAAAAATAATATTATCAAAGTTGAACCAATATGTCAAACTCACTTTGCAAAAAATGGCTGAAGAATGCCAACAAATAATAAACATTCGAGATGGTACAAGGAAAATAGAAGACAAGAATAATGTACAAATGTGTAAAGAAAGTATACAAAGAAAGAAAAATATAAATTCAAAACGGTGCTATGGTTGCGGAGAGCGACACTTGAGGAAAGATTGCCCCTAAAAAGATAAAACCTGTTTTAAGTGTGGTAAAATTGCGCATATACAGTCGAAATGCCAATCAAAGAAAACGGTAAAACAAAAGAAAGTCTACTCAACAAAAGTAACCTATACCAGACAAAACCGAAAATTTGTGTCAGAAGAAGTAAATGGTTTTCAGACCAAAATGCAATTAGATACAGGTTCAGTCTTATCGATAATAAATACGGCAACATGGAGTAAAATAGGCAGGCCGTTGTATAAAAAGACTACTAGGATAGCCCATGGTGTATCAGGAGAACAAGTTCGATTCTTGGGTGAAATCTCAACAGAAATAAAACTAAAAAACAGGACTGGGAACAAGGAAGTATAACGGGACGTCTGGGTAATGTGATGTACACAGCAAAAGGACCGACATAAGAACAGAGAAGGCATTTAAACCAATTTTAAAAAAAGATATACCTGAAACCAAGAGAAGCAAGAGGAACAAATGGATATATGGTATGATTTGTTGAAGGTCCCAGAATCACAAGCGAAAACGGAACTGACACGTAGGTCGAGTAGGAAGAGTAAACCTACAGAAATGATTGGAATAAATGCTAACAGAAAAAGATATGCCAGTTTCTCACCGAGGAAATAAAATTGATAAATCCGGTTTTTTTTTTTCGAAGGAGAAAAAGAAACTCATAAGGGGGAGGTGTTGTGTCGACGCCCCCAAGCGAAGAATTAGGATCGCCCAAGACATATAAATAGAGGTAGTCTAGCCGTGGCAGAGATGTTGAGTAGTGTTGAGTAGCCGTCGTTTAGCGGCTGAGTAGAGATCATCCGAAGGTGCTAGATAGCAGTAGCTTGAGACATAACAAGGAGCAAAGTAACCAAACAACCCTCGGATTGTACATATCATAATGTAACACAAGATATCGATGCATTATTGTTTATTACAAGAATGAGCATGAAATCATACGTTTAATATATATATATATATATATATATATATATATATATATATATA
>NC_068983.1:153188976-153190597 GCF_001194135.2 Octopus bimaculoides | reverse complement strand
CGTCAGTCCATCTGAAAGTGCCTGTGAAGTGTCGATGTTGTTTAATGTTAGCAAACAAACAATTTTCACTCACCTAGTTCAAATTGGTAAAGTGAAAAGATGGATAAGTGGGTTCCACATGAACTCACTGAAAATCAGAAACAGCAACATTTGGAACCCTTCATTATGCTACTTTCTCGTCACAAAAATTAATCATTTTTGAATCGAATCCAGGATAACATTCAGCTCAATGGTTGGACATAGATGAGCCACCAACACATTGTCCAAAAACCAAAATTCATCAAAAGATGCTGATAGTGTGTGTTTGGTGGTCTGGCGCATGTGTGATCCATTATGATTTCATTAAACCTGGCTCATTAATCAAGGCCGAAGCATACTGCAGCCAACTGGACCAAACGATGCAGAAACTTACAAAAAAAAACAGCCTAGATTAGTAACAGATCCACTCCTATTTTACAAGAGAACGCGAGACCACACATAGCAAAAATTACATTGGTGAAACTACAGGAGTTGGAGATGGAAGTTCTCCATCAGCCGCTATACTCACCTGATCTTTTCCTCACTCACTATTACTTCTTCCAGAATTTGGATAATGCTTTGATAAGAAAAAACTTTAATTCTGACGATGCTGTAAAACAGGCCTTCCAAGATTTTAGTGACCCTAGATTGCTAGAGTTTTACAGTTCCGAGTTAGACAAGCTACCGCTGAAATGGCAAAAACGTATTGACAATATGAGTACATAATTTGATGAATAAAACTATTCTTTGTATTTATAAATATTAGCAATCCTTTCTTTTCTACAAATTTCATACTTGACGACATAATATAAGCGTGTATAATATTATATACAAAAGAGGCAACCCTCTACAGGATACCTTACATGCTAGAAAGGGCAACCAAACATAAACCACAAAAATAGTAATTCCACAGAGAATGAAAACCCGAATTATTTACAGTCAATCCCCAACTCGAGTTTCTGTATTAATGAACAAATAGATTAATTTGTCATCTGTACTTCGTCAGTGGGATCGCCAAAGGCAATATATAATTATGCAGCAAATACGCACCGAAATTCTCTTTCTGCTGCATACTTATACATTTATGTTTTCAAATCAACTGCGCAAGCGCGGTCATATAGTCAGCAGCAAATGATAAAATTAAAACTGCTTACTAATTATGAAAATTTTACTGTTAAAATTAAAAGGGTAAACATTTAGAAAAATATCAGACTCTTTTGTATATAAGATTATACCCTTTAAAATATGAAAATACGTAGTCTATTGACTTTTATTATGCATGCTAGCCACTGATATGAAATTTTTCTGAATTTTCTACCAATTTAGTTTTCACAGTAAAATTCCCGTACATGCGTATGTTCATCAGACGTGAAACACGTGTTACAGAACGGAGTAGGTAAGATCCGAGAACATATGTTGCATAGCGGGTGGAGCCTCAGAAGTGGTAAAAATCCAAGTGAGGTATACCCCACCGGCTGCTCTTCAGGCCAAGGATATTATATGCATTTATATATGTGTGTGCGTGTGTGTGTACGCGCACACACATACACGCACACACATACACACACACACACACACACACACACACACACACACACACACA
>NC_068983.1:153187304-153188671 GCF_001194135.2 Octopus bimaculoides | reverse complement strand
TATATATATATATATATATATATATATATATATTACCAACCGATTCAACTATATATACTTATAGCGCTACTAACAGTTTCCCGCACATGCGTACTTTCATCAAGCGTGAAATAAGAGTTACGGAATAGACTAGGTAAGATCCGAGCTACATATGTTCCATAGCGGGTGGAAACTCAGAAGTGGTAATAACCCAAGCGAGATGTAACCCGCCGGCTATATCTTAAGGCCAAGAATATCTTGATTAAATTAAAGGTTACATTGTCCCTAGGATGTACATGTAGACGCATGGAAGATTCAATCGAAATGTGTAAAGGGCACAGTATGAGAGGAGCGTATAAATGTAGGGAGAAATGAGTATTAGAAGAATGAAAATTGAAAGAAAATGACGAAAATATAAGGGTGTGAGAAAGGTCAATTGACTGGTACTAAAGAATAGAGCTGATTTGGCTAAGTCGCAGAATTTAATAAGGGGATTGGTACCTGAAGAAAAGATAATTTAGAGAGAAGAGGGAGGGGAAATATTGTTTGTTAACGGGGAGAAAGAGTGTATGAATGAAGCAAGATAGAGTGTGAGATTTAAGTATGGTTAGCTGAGGTTCCGCCCGCTATGAAACATACGTAGCCCGGATCTAACCTACTCGATTCCGTAACTCTTGTCTTCTTATACGCATAGCCGGCAACCCTGGTCGCCTACCGTGGAATATAAAAAGAACTTTGTTTCAGCTTATTGTCCTTCGATACGGAAAAAAATCCACAATCTTCCGTCTCAATTAGCCACTTTTCTCTTCGAATGTTGTTTTTTTTTTCTCTATTGACTACGGATTGCTTGAAGTTAGCTTGCTTCCAACACCTCGATAACTAGATATTATATTTATATATATATAATTCTGGTGAGAGAGAGATAAAAAAAAGAGAGAGTGACATTTTTACATGTATATACATGTGAATAGTGGAGTGGCAATGGCCTAGTGTTTAGGGCAGCGGACTCGCGGTCATAGGATCGCGGTTTCGATTCCCAGACCGGGCGCTGTGAGTGTTTATTGAGCGAAAACACCTAAAGCGCCACGAGGCTCCGGCAGGGGATGGTAGCGAACCCTGCTGTACTCTTTCACCACAACTTTCTCTCACTCTTACTTCCTGTTTCTGTTATGCCTATAATTCAAAGAGCCAGCCTTATCACTCTGTGTCACGCTGAATATCCCCGAGAACTACGTTAATGGTACACGTGTCTGTGGAGTGCTCAGCCACTTGCACGTTAATTTCATGAGTAGGCTGTTCCGTTGATTGGATCAACTGGAACCCTCGACGTCGAAAGCGACGGAGTGCCAACAACATGTGACTATATATATATATATATATTCTTTTAT
>NC_068983.1:153185011-153186187 GCF_001194135.2 Octopus bimaculoides | reverse complement strand
TATATACGGCAGCTTTCTGGCAGTTTCCGTCCACCAAATGCACTCAAGGCTCTGGTCATCCCCCACGGTATCATGTAGTGGGACTGAATCTGAATGAAGAACCATGTGGCTGGGAAGCAATCTTGTTACCGCAGAGCCAAGTCTGCACCTAAATGAGTGCAGTCGCTGCAGGGCTAGACCTGCTTGTGGAGTGCGGCGGATTCTGCGGCGCAAATATTAACGTATAACTGAAAAATAATTACACTTAAATCTATCCATATCGTCTACTCTTCATCCCTACATTACGTTAATATTTTTCTGCAAGCCGAAGCGTTTTAATTTTTTTGTGTACAATGTAATTTTGTCTCTCTTATACATATATTCACGTATAACATGTACAATATCAACCACATCATTCACTGCCCCCAATATATTCATTTACACGCAAAAACTGGGAACGAATTCCGTTTCTCGAGATGTCCGTTTCTCGAGATTCGATAAATGTTAGTCGGATCTTACAACAATGCATTAGCATGTTGATTGGTTCTAAAAATACTCTCTACAAAATTAGAAGAGAAAATGTTTTAAGAACGTTTCCAAGGAAAAAAGTTAAAAGGAAACATATATGAGACAAACAAAAGGAAATTGCTCAAAAGAGATATGAATAAAATATGAAGAACTACTTGCAGACAGAAAACTTAATGAGATAGCTGTAGTTTGCGCCAAATTAAAAACTACATTGTCAGACAGGCTTCAGATTAAGACTCGCTAAAAATTTGTAATAAATTAGAAAATATCTAATAGAAAGTTTGCTGCAAATACTTTTTTAAAATGTCTACAGGATGTTTTAAGACTTGGAGTATACCTTTTGTGTTTCATAACCTCTAATGACATATGTATACACAAACATTTCTCTCATACAAGCTACAAACTACAGCAGTAGAGAATATATATATATATATATTATATATATGCGAGTAAAAATAAATACAAAAAAGGTGTTTTTTTTGTATGATTGTGTATAGAGGAATATATTATTTTGTTTAAAAGAGTTCCAACACTGTCTGTTTTTTATGTTCTATTTATATTCCTGCAGAACCAATGTGGGGTATAGAATATGGAATATACAATATATAATATAAAATAAAATAAAATAAAATATATATATATATATATATACATATATATATATACATA
>NC_068983.1:153181893-153184916 GCF_001194135.2 Octopus bimaculoides | reverse complement strand
ATATATATATATATATATACATACATATGTATGTATGTATGTATGTATGTATACAAACACACACATATGTTGTTGTATTTGGAGATGGTCATTTGTATGTTTAGCCAACAAAAACACACGCACTATATATTTGGTGTTCACTTGCTTCAGCATTATTTTATATTAATTGTATTTCGGCCAGAGTTCTTTCGTCAGATTTCTGTGACCTCATCAGTAGACCTTTGCCTTCCTCTATCTTTTTTGTGTGTCTCTCCTTTCACAGGAATTTGAACACTTTTATTTAAAGTGATGAGTGCCCCCTCCTCTCTTTTGTTATCTTAACAACGAAATGTTCTGTTTATATCATTTTGGTTTTGTCCTAACGATTTCGATAAATGAACGTAAGCGGCAATGAAGAATTATCGAAAATTCTAACTGCCCTCTTTTTCTCAATATACGGGAGGGGTGAAAAGTAAGTAGGCATTAAAAAGTGGTAATAAAATCCATATTCCTTTTACAAATTTATTGAAAGAAATGATACATGGTCTTTATTATATGGGAAAATGTAAATAAATCTTCATATGTCAACATAAGCACAAGTGGCGTCAACCAGTTTCCTCAAACGGCCAGGGATGGAATGAACAGCCTTCTGAAGGACCTAGTTTGAGATATCATTGAAAACTCCAGTACGTAATGGGGTTTCCACAAACAAAAATTCAATTCTTCATAAACATGGTACGTATTGTGTCTTGATTAGTGTTGTGTATTTAAGAAAGAGAGAGAGAGGGAGAGAGAGAGAGAGAGAGAGAGAGAGAGAGAAAGGGAGAGAAACTGGGATAGATAGATAAATAGATAGATAACAGATACACACGCACACGCACACACACACACACACACGCGCGCGCGCGAGAGAGAGAATTTTGATGGAGATAAAGCGCCAGTATATAGTACAACTATTTTTTCGCTCGTATATGAACTAAGTGTTAATAACATTTGGTATGAGCTAAAAAATTCAGATATTTGTCTTAAACATACAGACAAGCACATTCTTAATTCCGATGTATGACATGAGATATTATTCCATTTAAATAACCACAGATAACCAAAGTATATATATATATATATAAAAGGAAACAAGGTAGGAAATGCTAAAATAATTTTAATTATGAAGAACATTTTAGTACCGGTTTCAGTCTTTGCGACCTTTTCATCTTAGAGTACAGCATGAAAAATAATTAAATTGTGGAAAAATTAATTATCTAGAAATTAGTCTTTATCGTAAGGTAATAGAAAAATACGGCAACCTATTCTCCCTCTACATAGAAAATAACTGGAAGAGATTTCTGGATGACTGTTTCATTCTTTGGCATGAAAGGATAGAGAAATTTAAAGAATTCCAAGCACTTATAAATGGACTTGACGTAAACATTCAATTTACGATGGAATATAGCCATCAACAACTTCCATTCCTCGACAGCCTCATTAACTAATCTAACAACGTAATAGAAACAGATATATACTAAAAGCTCAAGGACTGCAAACAATATGCAAACAATATGCAAACAATATGGAAACGTTCAACTCATGTCACGCCAATCAAAATGGATTTGTACTATAATTTCTAATACAAGCACCAGGGTCACAAGACTACATGAACTAAACGATACACTCATTACCAGGAACTACCCATCATCACTAATTTCAGTGTGCCCTACATCTTATCATCTGCAAACTCAGACTCCCAAATGCAGGAAGGATTTACAACCAAAACCCATACCATATATCTCCTCACAAAATCTCTTAACAATGAAGCCTCCGACACCATCCTCCAGGACTTCCCCCTACTAAAATGGGATCACGGAATGAATTTAATCCTCCAAACGCAGACCATCATAAAGAGCAAAAGACAACCCAAATCTATGAAGAGTCTCCTAACACAAGCCCAAGTACGTTCGACAACACCACGGAAGCCGTCAGTAAAAACAATGCGGAAGACTTAACTGTGGTATATGCGTCAGCCTAATTGAGAGATCGGATTTATATGTATGAACTTGCTCTGGGTGTCGAGAGCAAAACATAGGCCAAACTCAAAACAGTCTACGTCAAAGGATGGCTCTACACAGATCCCAGAACAAAATTCGGGAATACAGAAAAATAGCATTCAGCGAACACATCGACATTTGCGCCACTAACGAACAACCCAGCTTCAGTATTTTTCCGCTCTATGAATTTAGGGACGATGCAACTTGTAGTCAGCGCATTAGCAATGAGTTATATTTTATCACAAAATATGAACTCCTTTTCAATGCGTCCTCCAAAAAAAAAAAAACACTATTACAGGGACCTTAGAACAATACCCACGCAAATATTAAAAACCATATATTCAGAACCAGTCACTACCAATGAATTTATGCAGCATAATTCCAATTACTACTATTACATCCACAACGGGTCACTTTTAGGTCACTTGACCATTTAAGAGGATTCTATCAACATTCTACTACAGTCTTACCACTCCCGGATTCTTGTTGTTGTTGTTGTTCTTCTTCTTTATCTTCTTCTTCGCCACCTCCTTCCTTAGCTCCTATTACTACTCATATCAAATATTAGGACTGTACTACCTACTACCTGCTACCAAGCCCTTACAAGAGTAAAAAAGAGTATGTATGTATGCATGTATATATCAGGCTGTGTGGAGAGACAGGCGTGGCTGTGCGGTAAAAAGCTTACTTCCTAACCATATGGTTCTACAATAGCCTTGGGCCGGACAAAGCCTTACGAGTGGAAACTGAAAGAAGTGCATCGTATATCTGTATATATATGTATGTGTTTGTGTCAACCCCAATACAACCACCATCACCATCTCAACCGATGTTAGTGTGTTTGCATGCCAATTACCTGGCAGTTCGACAAATGAAACCGATAGAATAAGTTCCACGCTTACAAAGAATACTCCAGGGATCAATTTCTGCAACTCAAAGGCGTTTCTCCAGCATATCCGCCATGAAAATTATTGAAACAAGCAAAAGCATAGAAGAATATAT
>NC_068983.1:153180556-153181607 GCF_001194135.2 Octopus bimaculoides | reverse complement strand
TATATATATATTTACATGTACATAGGTATGTGAGTTCGTGTGGGTGCAATTGTACGCATGCACATGCGTAAAACAATAAATCATAATGTTGGGTTTATAAAATCGAAGCATTGTATAAGTAATTGAAATATATTCAAGTTTTCAATCTATCGTTTATTCAATCTATATTTTTAAGAAAAATTCATGTCGTTAGTTAGAGAGCATGTAGAAATATATATTACTAAGAATGGATGCATATTTATTGAACATATAATATTGTTATATCACTAGGTACATATGTTTCCAATGATGTTTAAAACGGTGATTAAAATCGAAGTCTTCACTAAGATTTAATACATATTATTGCAGTATTTCCTTCTGTATTGATTAACTACTGTTGTGTGTTTGACTAAGAACAAAGGCGCTATACTTAAAAAGAGATAATAGGTGAAGTTGTGGCAATCATGAACTTGTTAAAGACATTAACAATGAAAAATCGAAACTGCATCACGAAACTGTAGATCAGTAGCTTATCTCTCGTTCCACGGCGTTTGCTAGAGTATCGACTATATAACTAGACATAAAAGAAATACAAAATAGAAGAAAAAAAATTGTTACTAAATGGCGGATATGGCGTTTTTAGATTAAACAGCTACAGCTACTACTGTAACAGCCAAGCTAAACTCTAGTTATATCCTCTAGGGACACAACAAAAGGAACGATAGTTCTATTTGAAGTAGGAGCGATTGAATTTTACTACGTCTGTTCAAAGGACACAGCATTGAAGCAAAAGGTGAACAGGCTTTTCTTTAAAAAGCCAAGATATTATAGATCTTGAATAACATCTACATAATTCTTCAATTTACTAGGAAAATACTAATGTCCTCTAAATGGCTTGTGGCTGGTAAAGAGAGATGAAAGATGAAACTGGCAGCCAGTTTGATAGGCAGGAGGGTAAGTAGGTAGGTCAATAGAAAAGTATAAATAAAAGAAAAGAAATAAACTGAAAAAAAAAAAAATTATCGAAAGCGTCACGAATTCAATATTTCTGTTTAAGTCTTTGTTAGTTTTT
>NC_068983.1:153178944-153180066 GCF_001194135.2 Octopus bimaculoides | reverse complement strand
ATATGTGTGTGTTTCATTTTTTTTTTCATGCTTTTTCTTTCACAATTGAATTCTGCTCTGAAGCGGAATCAATCCCAGTTCAGAATATTGAAATCCTATGATATATGACTCAACACTAAAGTATTCATTAAAGGACAAGTTTCAAAGGTGATAGGAAAATGGCTACAACGTTGCAATCTAATGTCATTATCAGTATTGAATATTTTGCAAATAACAAGTCTTGATATTTTGACAACATGAAACTAGATATAAGATTTATATCTCCAGTTTGTCCGGAGTTTGGCTTTTAATCTTTCACAACAGTTTATAAGGGCGTGGTAAAAGAGGTAACTTCGGTTTAATGATTGACAGTTGCATGTTGTTTATAACCTCACGTATTATTTTCTCGAGAAGAGTAGGTGGGGAGGGCATTAGAAGGCTAAACGGTAGATGTATATCGACAATTCTTTGAAGCATTGATTTTTGCTTCTATGCGATGTGAGTTCAATTTTTGCCTTAAAGAGGTAAGACATTTATCAGCTGCGCGTGATTCATTGGGCTCTAATTAGCTGCCGAAGTTTGGTTATCCGTAAATGACATAACTCCCGTTCGCTTTACAGTCTAATCATGAAATGTGTATGTATATATATATATATACATACTAAAACACGTATGCGCACACACACGGACAGCTGTATATATATTTAGGCACACACATTAACACACACACACGCAGTCTCTCACATACATACACAAGTTTGTATGTATGTACGTATTATGTATGTGTCCAGCATTAGACTACTAGCAGAATACAATGCAAGTCATTTCATTACAATGTGTAAGCGCACAATCTGAATAACATGTATACAGTCCGAACCACGAGGAGGCTTATTATCATAAAATTCCCACCGAAGAGAGCTGCATAATATGCGATTTAAGTACAACAAACTGATAATTTACATCCCCTGTTTGTTGCCAAATGAATCAAAATATGCCACCACAAAGTTTGTGCTTCGTAGCTGCATCTTTAGCTATGTGCTTATGCATATAATAATCTCCAAAATGCTTGCTATGAAAGAGTAACCGTCCAGTCTCTCCTGCAAGTGTGTTTTGTTTTTGCTTGTTTTTACTTATACCCCCCCC
>NC_068983.1:153170041-153178772 GCF_001194135.2 Octopus bimaculoides | reverse complement strand
AGAGAGAGAGAGAGAGAGAGAGAGAGAGAGAGAGAGAATTGCATGCATGTATGCATTAACATACATGCATTATACATACATACATACATACATACATACACACACACACACATATATATTTCAGCTACTATTTAATCATGTCATGTACAAGAGAAGCCTTGGAACTGTCTGAATTTCAAAGAGGCCATATTGTGGGTTATTCTGAATGTAGACATAGTAAGCATAAAGTCGCAGAAAAACCTTGGGATCCCGCTTTCTACAGTTAGTAGGGTAACTGCTTAATTCACCAGAGAGAGAGAGAGAGAGAGTGGAAGAAGTTCATATCACCTGAGTCAGATCATAGAAGAACAAGTTGATGTCAGTCCCAGAATAGCTGTTAGGTATCTCCACAAATTTGGCTACTACGACAGAAAAGCAAGAAGTAAGCCACTTTTTCGACCAGCCAACATCAAGCGGAGAGATTATTGGCCCGGGAGCTGGTGGAGAGGCCACTAGCATTTTGGGACACTGTCATATTCTCTGATGAGTTCATATTTGCTATATTTCCGGACAGTGGTCACGTGTGGATCTTGAGACTCTGTGACCTACAATTTGATGTAAAAAATTGCAGCCCACAAGGAAACAAGGCAGCTGTTCTGTGATAGTTTGGGGAGCAATTTGAATCAATGATAGATCAGAGCTGGTGGAGTGTGAGGGAAACGTAAACTCAAATAAAAATGCGTCCATATTCCAGAGAAGACTCCTTCCAATGTTCTTCAGTCGTGAAATGTTTAAAGAAGACTCTTTATTTATGGAAGATGGGGCTTTTTGTCACATGGCTAAAAAGTTTGGTTGGAAGAGAATGGCATTAAAAGGTTTCCATGGCTAAGCCAGTCACCAGGTATGAACCCTATTGAATACCTCTGGGACATAATGGACAGGACACTTCATAAAGCAAGCAAGAGAGCATCTTCAAAGCCAGATCTTTTTAGATTACTCCATGAAACTTCGCAAGAAATTCCGCAAGAGAAAATTCGTCATCTGATCCTTAACATCCCTAATAGGGTCTTTGCATTGAAAAATGCAAAGTGATGTCTACTATATATTAAATATCTACATTATAACAATTAATAAATAATTTGAATAAATAACTTCAGATTTAAATAAATTTTAATGATTATAAGGTTGTCTATTTACTTCTTTCATGTGTGTGTGTGTCTGTGTCGGTGTGTGTGTACAAAACAAACTTATTTTATTCCACACGAGTAGAAATATAAGGAAAATAGAAATTGAAAATGCATTGAGAATAGTTAAATGTTTTCTGTCGAGTATCTATAGAGAATGAACACACGAGTAAATTTAGAACCTTTTGTACGTTTCCCGCTACCTCCGTGCATTAGTGTCACGTGACATTATATTTTGCGCCTAAAATGAAGGCCGACACGGCTGAGTGTACATCTTTAGGTTTTTGAAATGTATAAGCTGTCTAAATTTGTGCGTCCATAGGATTGGGCAGTCATCTAGGCAACTTTTCCAGTTTTCTAGAAGATATGTGTGGAAGTTCAAGCCATATTTTGATTTACATTTTTCATATATCTGGACTTCTAAATATGCTATGACTAGATCAGGGGTTTTCAAACTTTTTGACTTGCGGCCTCCTTTATATTTCAGGCTTTACCTTAGGGACCCCCTTATAAACGGTTATGTAATTTATACATAAATATTTGCTTAAAATAACATATTTTTACAGTCATTTATTTAACAGTATTTAACAAATAGGTTTATTGTCAATTAAAAGATTTCGATTAAAAAACATATATAAAATCAAATTGCCCATAAAAAGTATTTGCTGTCCACGGACCCCCTGTCTTGGCTTTGCGGATGCCCTGTGGTCCGCGGACCACAGTTTGAAAACCCCTGGACTAGATTGATGTAAGTCGGAGGAACATTTGTCACCATCACAGCCCCATATATTTGTTCGCAAATATTGACATGGAAGACAAAGAGTTGTTTTCGAGGATAAACTTTAATGATTCAGTGATGAAAAATTATTTCAACTCTGTCTAGAATTTCATGGGGGAAATTCTTAAACAAGAAATTTATTACCACTAGTCCATATTGGTGTTATATTGTGGTATAGATGTTTACAACATCAAAAGATACAATAATTGTATCATTGTTTATGGATTTTGTGGGGTGGTTTAAAAGTTCCAGGCCGTCACTTACAAGACTTAGTATGTATTTCAAAAAAGATTTCAGTAATATATCTAAACGTTTGCGTGTACACGCTATAGAAATAAGGCACGCTTCAAATACTCCTCGGAAGCAAGACTGTTGCGACATAAGGCGCGTCTTTCTATTTCAACATTTTGAAAATCTGTGTAAACTATGAAAAGGGTTAAATCTTTAAATATAATAACAAAAAACAAATTAACTATTCTCGATGCATTTTCTACTTCTATTTTTCCTGGGTTTGTGTATGTGTGTGTCAGTGTGTGTGTCTGCATATATATATATATATATATATATATATATATATATATATACAAACAGGTATATACATATGCATATACATGCATATGAACGTTGTCGTTCCCCTGAAGCATTGTACGACAGCAGTAGAACAATTAATATGAAAGGAGTGAGATATCAGAAAAGCTTCTAACAATGCAGAAAAGTTTGAAATCCTTTATATTTCGGGCGCGAAGTCCTAAATGCAGAAGAATTCTGTCAAAAAAAAAACATTTACATAGATTCTGCTACTTCGGATAGTCCGGTATTTGCGTTACAGCATTAGCATGACAATTGTTTTAGTTAGTGACACAGAAGCCTCATTGTGGAGGGAGCTGTTGCTGAAGACTGCCTGTAGCTTGGTTTCAGTGGTGGTAACGAAGGTGGCCGTATATTGTGGTGAATGCTGTGGTAGTGGTAGCAGTCGGTGATAGTGTTTGGTAGAAATATCAATCAGTAATGGTGTTTGCTAGTAATGAGAGTCAGTGATGGAGTTGTCTACATGTGCGTAGATGAAGTCGTGGTAAATATCTTGGTAGTAGTGAGTAATGAGTGGAGGCACGTGGTTTAGTGGTTAGGGTGCTGGACACATGATTATAAGATTGCAATTTCGATTCCTGAGCCGGGTGACGTATTGCGTTCTTGAGCAAAACACTTTATTTCACGTTGCTCCAGTACATTCAGCTAGCAAAAATAAGCGACCATGCGGCGAACCGGCATCCCGATCATGTGGGGAATTCACACTCAATGAAACCAGTAATCCGGTCCTCATGACTGGGCATGACCCGAAAACGTAACTTTAACTCTGCCTTCTTTACTAGTGGGTGATGGCACTAGTGACGTATGCTGTTGTAGCATTCATAAGTGATGTTGTGGATGACAGTAATATACATGTCTCCTCGCGGCAGGCAGAGTGGTGGTGGAGAGTGTGGTAGCGATGAATATGGTGCTGGTAGGATACTGCGCTAGTCACCGTCGTAGTGTTGAGGATTCGGTCGTCGTCACTAAGACATAGCGATAGTTTGGTAGCATATTCACGGGATCCACCGGCCAAACCCCGATCCACTGTTAATTTTCCGGTTAAGTCGGTGGATCAGCAGAAGTTCTTTGTGGCGGAGGTTTCTTATGTTTTTGTGTGAGACCAGCATGGAGACATTTACTTCTTTGGTGGCGTTGCTGCATTTGGTTAAATGTTTGCGGACGAAAGACGCGTTGGTAGTCTGGTGATACTTCGGTTGGACATGGAGGGGTCAGAATGTGTTACAGATGTAATAGCTGCAGTATTTAGAGCACCGTATCTAGTATAACACCCATTTACGCAGACACATATTCCAAATATGAATAGGGCAATTTGTCAGTCAGCAAGGCTGCCTCTCTGCGTTTGACTACCTCGCTGACAAGTGTTTACAAAGGGACGGTGCTGAATGGCCAGTAGGATATCGAGGCCTTTCCTGAAGATGGCCTTATAGATGGTGACGTTGGTCCCCTCATTAAAGTGGAGCATCTTCATCACACAGGTTTTAGAGAAATTCTCCTTGGAACGTTTACTTAGCTTCTATTCACGTAATAGACGTTGGATGGTTTGGTAGAAGTTTCCCTTAATTTTGAATTCATACACTCACACTCGCACACGCACACACACACACACACACACACACACACAAACACACACAAACACACACAAATACAGATTTACGCGCGCGCGCACACATACACACACATATATCTATAAAGCACGCACATATATGTTTTTTAAAATAATATTAGCGCCAGAACCAATATTAGTACCGAATGCAAATCTAAACCAGTGCTCAGCTGATACTTATTTTATCGACCCAGGAAGAATGAATGGCAAAGTCGGCCTCGGTGGAAAGTGAACTCACAAAATGAAGACGGAGGAAATGCCGCAAAGCTTCTTGCCTTGCGTGCTAAGGATTCTGCCAGCTTGCGCCTTAAAAAATGGTGTAATAAATATCACGTGCACCAAATTTACCTTTACAAAATATTTATATCTGCATTCTGCTTATTGTAACGGTGAATATGATTCTTATGTACAATATTAGTATAAAGCATTAAAAATGGCCATCAGGGCGCATAGGAAGGTTGCCTTTCTCATCACCATCTACAAAATTCTCATTCATATTGCTATCATCTTCATTATCGATATGTAAACAAGATTGAGTAGCGAACTTTAATACTTTGTCACTATAATGACAAGTTGAGATCCAAATTATGACAACGACAGTGATGATGACGATGATGGTGACGTTAATAAGGATACTGTTGATAATGTTGATGATCATTTAAAGGTGGTGGTAGAATTGGGGGTAGTGTTGTTCGCATAGATCATAATGAGTATGATTATGATGATGAACTATGTGATGATATTTCTGCTCATATTAATACTATGATAATGCTGGTAAAGAAAGACTTTGGAAGAGAAAATTAGAAGGAAAAACAAACGGAAAGAATTGAGCTGATTGTGACAGATATTCATAATGAGGTGGTGATGACGAACATTGTTGACATCGGCTTCGATAGTATGTTATAAAAGTTACCATCAACGAATCCATTGTTTCTACATCACTTCCCGCTTACGTTCTTCCTTATTATTTGCGTCATCATCACCACCGCTGTTATGATGCACCATGAACTATGTCAGCAGCACCTTCTTGCATAAAGGTGAAAAGCAAAGCTCTGAGCAAGACGACGACGACGATGATGATGATGACAATGACGCTGACGACGAAGATGCGGATGATGATGATGATGATGATGATGATGGTGATGATGGTGATGATGATGATGATGATGACGACGATCCTGATCATGATGCAGACGACTACAACTACCAAAATGTTTGAAACGAGAAGCATACATGTAATTATTGACACAAATTTTTACCGTCTGGTGTCATTTTCTTTCCCTATACTCAATCATGATTCTGCGTCATTTATCGACATCGATTTATTGATCGATCGAATACCGATAATTGCTATTTATATTAGATTACTAGGCACTACCGACTATAAGGTTCAATGGTTCTTATCGCATCAGCTTCAGTGTACTTTGTCCAAGCTAACACGCACAAACACACTCATATAAATATTTATATACATTCACACACACAAAAGCATGCGAGCGCACACACATACATATGCATATTCATATACAAATATATATATATTTATTTATTTATTTATACTTGTATATCTACACACTGACACGCACAGACACACATAGAAATTAATCTGGTATCCACCGAAACATTTAGCATGGATTGGAATTATTTATTCATATTGGTTTCAAATTCCTTGCAGACGCTTCGTTGTGTTCTTTGAAAAAATGTAATTTCCTTTCGTTAGGAATTTCAAGCAGGACCTATGAAAGCATTTTCAAATGATCTTTGCCAATTTTCTAAAACGGATCTGTCTGTCTGTATCTCTCTCTCTCTCTCTCTCTCTCTCTCTCTCTCTCTCTCTCTCTTTTCTCTCTTTTCTCTCTCTCTCTCTCTCTCTCTGCATTTCACCATGTTAGACATATGCATGTATGTATGTATGTATGTATGTATGTATGTGTATATCATTATGCATATATAAGTATATGTATACGCTATATACACATTTACACAGACAAACATATATATGTGTATATATACGCGTGTGATTGTGCGTGTGTGTGTGCGTGTGCATGTGTGTGTGTGTGCGTGTGCATGTGTGTGTGTGTGTATGTGTGTCAGTGTGTATAAGCAAATATATTATAGCAGATGATGGACAAATATCAGTTCATTACAGCTGTTTCGTACGCTATTTTAATAGACGAATGTCTACATTATATCATTGCATAAACCATAATCATCAAATGAAGCATGTAGTTTGAAAATAAAAGAATATCCCAAGAACACAGTGTGAACATGGCTGAAGTCAGCCGTGGCTGACCCTGAAATGGGAGAAAAAAAATGGCTGTTATGCTCATTACAGGCTAGAGTTACGTTAAGATTGTAGTTAATGAATAGGGGTAATATGATATTTATGGTCACTGTCTGGATTAGAAGATGTAAATTGCAATCAGCTAGCCTAGTTATTATCTGAAACTGGACAAGACGTGTAGCCAATTATATGTATTTTGATGTTATTCGTTTTATTACACTAAGATTAGAAATGTGGACAGCAGGAAATGAACCGAAGACAAAGTAAAATAGTGAAAAATAAATAATGTCAATCAAGTATTGTGCCGGAGTGTACATGCCCTCGATAAAGATTAAATTTCAAAGGTGGTAGAGATATCTTCAGAATTTGTGGTTATACAGGGAATAATGGTTAACGATGGGAGAGGCTTGCATAGAAACTCGAATGATTAGTTCTAATAATTGTAGAATGGTAGTGTTTTGTGCGATAATATATCTGATAACCAAAAATAGGGGTAGGAAGTTAATATAGAACAATTCATTATATGCAATAGAAAAAAATCCACTTGTATTGAGAGAACATGTGTACCTGGAATGGAATTATTACACTAATAAACAATGTGTAGAGAAGTAACTGGTAGTAATATTTCAATTATGGAGTTCGAAGAATAAGAGAATTACCTAATACAGTATTGCCTAATACAGAGCAAAAAGGATATACCAGATCGTATATCTTAGTAAGTAAGCAGGTAGCGGTTATCTATTAATTAGATCTTTAGTTTGTTTATAAGTGTCGTTAGATTATATAATTAGATTGTATAATTCGTTATATATGCTGAATCAGATAGCGTAGCCCAAAACCTAGACTCGTAGATAAGAATATCAGTAGATATGTTCCTTCATTATCGTGTGCAGCACAACTAAAAGTAACTTGGTATAAAAATTACTTAGCGGAATTGGAAAACCTCGCCAGTGTATGTAGGCTGCCATTTTATTGGTTAGATACGATCGTATAACGCAACTATGTAATGCTATATAAAGCTAGATGGACGATTACTTCTTTCGTTATCACATACTATGTAAATAATGTTATGAAGGTTTATATTGTAATTAGGGATAGGAAGTGTTGGAAAGGGGGAAAATAAAACTACTCAGAAGATTATGCGGATCATTGCAAATCGAATCTAGGGTTGTCATCTTTGAGTTCCCAAATCGTCGAGGCTAGAGAAGACCTGATTGCCTTATGCCTTAATTTGAAGGATGATAAACGGTTGCGTAAGCACTGCGTCAGATATACAGAGCATCGTATATAATCAAAAGTATTCCTCTCCGTCACTACATTACACCTGTAAACTATATTTTCGGCCAAACATTGACCAGATAGCGGACATACATTTTTATCTGAATAATTGTACCATTTATTGGTCATGGCATGGTTGTCATAACGAGTGTTCCCTAATATGATATTAGGGCACATGGGATCAAGACCCTGGGGATTATCGATGGTCATTACCATTACAATTAGTTGTAATATCACACATACAAGCACACACACACAAACACACACACACACACACACACACATACACACACACATACACACACACACAATATATGTTCAGAAACAAAGGTCAGTGAAATTGTGTGCAGTCCATCTTGATCTAAAGGTATCTCTAATTCAGGTACATCACCACTTGGTATCAAATCCTTACGTGCATATATAAGTACACATATATAGTAAACATACATATACACACACATACATATACATACATACATACATACCACCATAAATACGTATATAAATATAGCCATGCTAAATCTTTGCTGTCTTCCCAACTATTTAAGTCGTAACTGTGATTTTATATCTCACTGCAGTTACTAGACGTCGAATCTATGTGTAACGTCCCTTATGTTTATATAGTCTCACTGTGGACAATAAAAGAGACAATGACAAGGCGATACGTTTGCAAATACACTTTTAACTTTATAATGTGATGGAAGTATACTATACAACCGTTTTAAATGTTCCTCTATTATGCAGGACCCTCGTTTACTGTCATATGTATATACGTTTATGAAATTGTTTTGCAAGATTCCTGTTGTGAAATCATGTGTTGAAACAGATATTATTATATTTCAGGATGGCCATGTTTTAATATTTCATTTAGTTCGTGTGTTTATTTGTCTACCTTGTTATTCTCAAAATGCAATATCTGTACATCACTTCAAATCTATCTATCTATCTATCTATCCATCTATATATATATATATATATATATATATACACACAAAAACACACGAACCACACACATATATATATACATCTATATA
>NC_068983.1:153168205-153170031 GCF_001194135.2 Octopus bimaculoides | reverse complement strand
TACATATAATAATAATAATAATAATAATAATAATAATAATAATAATAGTAGTAGTAGTAGTAGTAGTAGTAGTAGTAGTAGTAGTAGTAGTAGTAGTTCTGGAGGGGATTATGAGGAAGCAAGGTGGTGCATAAAAGGGATACAATATGGATAGAAACTATCGTGACAGAATTACAAGGTGGAAAGAAAGAAAGGAATATTGTCATAAGCACGGTTCACGAGAAAGATCAAGTTAGTAAATACTCCAACAGGAAAGCCCCCGGACCAAATGGCATTCATGGCTTTTGGCTGAAAAGATGCAAGGTTGTGCATGAAAGACTAGCAGCCCAATTGACTGCGTGTGTCCAGAAAGGTACAATCCTCGCGTGGATGGTGCCTGGGTGGACAACACTTACAATGAAAGAAAGAAGAAAGGGGAATATTGTGGGAAATTACCGTCCGATAGCATGCCTAAATATAAGCTTTAAGATAATCTGGCAGAGAAAGACATACTACCAAGAGAACAAAAAGGAAGTAAGAAGAGTTCTCAGGTAGCAAAGATCATCTGGTCATCTATAAAACCGATTTGAGGCATGTGGAAAACATCATACAAACATGGCTATGGCTTGGATTGGCTTTAAGAAGGCATATGATATTATGCCTCATTTTTGGATCATTGAATGCCTGCAGATGTTGCTGGTGTTGCCGACAATATCACAAATTTTCTCATGCATAGCATGAAAGATTGGGGTGATTAGATATAGTGCGTCCATCCTCAAATGCAGTAAGGAAGAAATATCAACACTGGATATAAAGACGGGAAAGTTGACGCTGCATAGAGCACTACACTCTAAAGCAAACGTAAACAGACTGTAAATGAAAAGAAATAACGGTGGCAGAGGACTACTTAGTATAGATCATTGTATAAGGAGTGAAAGGAGAACGCTTGCCGAATATTTGATAAATAGTGATGAAGACTTGCTGCAATATGCCCCGAAAGATATGGATGTAAATGCAGATGGAATGATGGGTAAGGCGGAGTTTAACCAAAATTCTGAGGAGAAGAGAAAAGAAGATCTTGAAATGAGAGTGGATGGACAGTTTCAAAGAATTCACAGGACGTTAAGAACAATACGGCATCGTGGGTACGGCTTGAGCGAGGTGATTTGAAGCGTACCACCGAAAGCCTGATCATTGTTGCACAAGACCCAGCTCTTTCTACCAAGTCAGTGGAGTATAAAATCTATATTTACTGAGCGACACACAGACAGACGGTAGGAGAGAGTGTCTGAGAGAGAAAGAGAGGGAGAGAGAGAGAGGTAGACAGAGAGAATAACTGTGAGATAGATAGATGGATAAGTAGATAGATATTGAGATAAATAGATAGATAGAGATAGATAGATAGATAATAGATAGATAGATAATAGATAGATAGATAGATAGATAGATAGATAGAAATAGAGAGAGAGAGAGAGAGAAATAAAGAGGGGAGAAAGGGAGAGGGAGAGAGGGGTAACATTCTGTTTTGCAATTTTCATATTTTCAACTGCTTAATCATATATCACCGAAAAGGAAAGTTTTCCAGTGTTGATTTTATTGTCTTTCACTATTATTTTGTATCCACTTCCTGTCCTTGACTCAATATAGGAGGGATAGGGGAGGCAGGGAGAAGAGAGGGAGAGTTAGACAGATAGAAAGGTGAAGGGAAGGTGGCGAGAGAGAGAGGAACAAATAATGAATTAAACGCAGGAGATGGGTGACAGTCAAAAGTAACAGTAACATCCACAGCTATTTGCTGAGAGAGAGAGAGAGAGAGAGAGAGAGAGAGAGAGAGAGAGAGAGAGAGA
>NC_068983.1:153162453-153168182 GCF_001194135.2 Octopus bimaculoides | reverse complement strand
AGACAGACAGACAGACAGACAGACAGACAGACAGACAGACAGACAGACAGATGGCGAAAGAGAGTATAAGAGAGAAGCAGACAGACAGAATAACTGTCAGATAGATAGATAGATAGATAGAAAAGGAAATCAGCAAAAATATGAGCAGCTGAAGGGCTCCGGGACCAGGCGGACTTCAAGGCTCCTGGGTCAAAAGATTTGGTGAATGTAATGAAAGAATAGCTGCGCAAATAAACACCTTGTTAAATGCTGACCAAGTAATACCAGAATGGTTCACATTGGGTAGGAGAGTGCTGTGTCTGAAAAACATGGAAAAAGGCAACACGGTAGACAATTATAGGCCGATATCCTGTTTGCCACATATGTGGAAGTTATTGACTGCAATTCTCGCAAAGTCAATATACGAACCTCAGGAAAAAATGGAGTCCTACTACATGAACAGGGTTGGAAGTGTAAGTACAGAGGTACCAAGGATCAACTCCTGTAGACAAAATTGTACTTAGAGACTACAAGAGGAGCAAGAGGCATGGATCGACTATCATAAAGCGTACAATATGATCACAAATTCTTGGATTATGGAATGCATGAGCCTATTTGGTATTGCATCGAATGTTGAACGATTGTTTGGAAAAAGTATGGCGAATTGGAGGACAGACCTGACAGCATACGGAAGAAGTTTAGGGACAGGAGAAATTAGGAAGGGTAACTTAGTGTCTTCGAGAGAAACAGAGTGAGAGAGCTATTTAAATGCATCAGAGGTAAGGGTTAGCTTGGTTTAGAATATATTTATTTACTTAAAGAGCATGTACGGAGAGTTTACACTTTATAGCGTCACGACTTCTTCATTTACTATATTTAATGGACTGAATAACGTAGTGGTTACCCATTTTAGATTGTCTTCGCCTCCAACAGCCACTATGATCAATAGGATCAGATATATTACTACTTTTTGTGTCAAATTCAAAGCTGTACAACAATCAACAAGAAATTATATAAATTGACATAAGGATTTGAATTATTCTTAGTCCATTAATCATGCTTAAGCATGGCGGGAGCTGATGTTATAATAGTTGAATGAAAGCTACGCGCTAAATTGTTTAGGCGTACAGATAAAATGAATTCAATGCACCACTTGAGGCTAGATTGCATTGCAATATCAATGCATTCTTCTGAATGCGTACGGTTAGCCTTGAACATACTTTTCTTTAACGTTAGGAATCAGTGAATCAAGATAGCCTTCGACAAAACAAGTTCGAGTAGGTAGTAAAGGATATGATGTACGCAACATTCAGGGAGATACATGATGCAAATAACCTGAATCAAGCAAACAATTCTTCGACTAGACTTAACATGTCTGCTGGATATCGTTTCTCACTAGACAGATGGATTTCCGAAGAAAATGTTAAATTAGAATTTCGCAAGATTTTTCTAAAACTTCTCACATGCATTGTACCTACTTGAATAAATGCTGTTGACCAGACCTTCTCTTTATCTGAAATCTCTTTATACTTCTTTTACTCAAAGCAAACATCATTATTCATTCTTGTCACTAATGCCATTTGGAAATATAAGAACTCGGTATTTCAACTTCGCCTTGTAATAAGGCAGTTTACAGTTCCGTAACACTATGCATAAATTGAGTATATTACATTTCCAAATGTTAACAGTACCCGTAATTCTTCAGTGTATAGTTTTCAATAAATGATTGCAGTAAGTTAGATAGTGCATATGTATTGTTATATCATGCATCTTTTAATGTGAGTATTGCATATCAAGAGTGATCAGAAATGCATTAAAAGCTGAAGCAAATGTGTTTTATACAATTTTATATTGCTAACAAACAATTGTGTATAGTTTATAAATCACCGAATGTTATTGCATAATAAAAATGAAATCAAATATTTAACGTTTCTTTTCTCTAATAACCTTTTAATCCTATTAATCCACAATTGTTTTATTATGTTACTGTGTCATGGAGATAAAGAGAAGGAAAGGACATTTTCACAAAAGGCAACAACGAATCTGAAGACATTAAAATGGGAAAATACTCATGTTTAGCATTATTGAAAGGTCACACATTTATTGTATGTATTTTGAATACTACTACTTATTTCATAGCAAATAAGTGATACTGGATATCATTCCAAAAGATTTAACCTTTTCAAGTAATTTATCTAGTTGTTTGATTTATTAACAATTATACAATTTACTCCTAATGTCTTCAAAATTTCATTTGTTTCTTGATTTACAAAGACTAATTACAAATAAAGAAACGATAGTGAGGAAATTAGACATTGAAGATTATACTTGAAAAGCAAGATGAAAAACAACTAAGTGTTATTTAAATTCCTTAATTTTCCTGCGGAGGAGATTTCTTCTTTTGAAAAAAAGTAAATTAAAATTAGGTAAATTAACTTTTATTAAAATTCTTTGACTTACATATTTCGCGTAGGAGGAACGATTGGAAATTTTCTCAATTGTTCCCAAAAGTTAGCAAATCTCATTGTTTTTATTCATGATGAATAAGTTTGCATTTTCTCTTAATGTTACTATTTTGTCGTTAACTTTTAAAACTGGGAATGTGTTTCGGATATTTAACATTTTAATTGTTACCATATTTAATTTATTGCCACATTCAGAATTTCTAGCTTTAGAATATTATTTTAGAAAATATTTCACATATTCCGTTTTCTTTGTAGCATTAACATCTTGTCATATAACAACAACAACAACTTTGAACATAAAATTCGTAACGTAACAACACAAACACCAACATCAAGAGAACGATAGAAATACGATACAGAGTATCAACCATCACCACTACTATTACTAACAGTGGAAGGAACGTGAATGTAATACCAAATGATGGGAGTCAGCTAACTGCTGAAAAACGTAACAGTTTTGCCTTAACAGGGATTACATAGGAAAATACATTAGTTCTCGAACAAAATGTTTTCTTCAAGAAGAAAGGCATAAATGGCAGCACAGGACAATTATACATTGCCAGTAGTATATGTGAAACCAATGCAGAAGTCTTATATATCAGATATAAAATGAGTTGCATAGACCTGGCTACAGTGTGTAACAAGAAGTGAATGAAAGGAATATGGAGTGTCATATGGTAAATAAAAAGGCGCAAAGAATTGGGCATATTTTGCCGAACTTTGGAGACTAATTCAACGAATTACATCCGACATCTAGCTGAAGAAAATTTTGTCAATCGCTTGTCTTTTTTGTCACTCCACATTACACTTTCATCAAAGTCATCATGTAGAGGAAAACCATGTGATTGTACCAAATACAGGAATGCAGCGTTGAGAACTTCAGTATGGACTCGCCCTATAGCAGGCTATATAGATCTAACTGTAAGAAAGCTGTACGGCATCGTTTAGTAATCTGCGCCACGATGAAAATCAACAGTTTAAGTTTCGGATACCAGTAGGTTCTACAGAATAGATAATTACCTCAAATACGTTCTTTAGGACTGCTACAGGGGAAGTTAAGTGAAACAAAAAGCACAACAGTCACGGATTTGTCATCAGTTTGAATTGTCTGAGATTTCTGCTGAGCCAAAAATGCCTTTTGTACACTTTCGTTTAGTGTCGATGTATTGTTGGTGTTCGGAATTTTGCTGAAAAGCTTTTAATTTGTATAGAACCCGGCTATAAGTCGAGCCCATACTGAAGTTCTCGGCACTGCCTTCTTGTATTTTGGATGGTCACGAGGTGTTCCCCTGTATGAAGACGTTGGTGAAAGATGTAATGTGGAGTAACCAAAAGGGCGGGTGATTAACAAAATTTTTTTTAGCCAGATGTAATTAGTTGAAACAATCTCCAAAATTTATTAAGGGATATTTGTCATCTAACGTTCCACTCAGTATGACGTCACGTATTACTTTTGATTTTGCATTCAAAATATTGTTAATTCAGTTGTCTCATTGAGATTGCATCTATTCATTATATATTCTTCATCATTACTATTATTATTATGTTTTTTTTTCTTCTTTCTTCAATTTTTTTCCCATTTCTCGCCGAGTGTTTTCCGTACACCTAGGGCAGAGAAACGTTGTATGCATTATTATTAATATTATTATCAATATTATTATTATTGTTATTATTATTAGTATTATTATTATTATTATTATTATTATTATTATTAGTATTATTATTTATTTCATGGGTGGAATCATATTTAAAAAAATATTGATTACTTGCCACCATTTAAATTATGGCATTGGTATCAGAAATCGTGTTACTAATTTAGATTTAAACTTTAATTAGTTACACGATGATATAATTGATTTGCAGCATATTTTACTTTTATATTAAACAATTGTAGATATTCCTATGAGGCTGAAGCTTTCAGTCTTGTTGCTATGGTGACGGCAATTTCTCCTTCGTCATTTTAATCAAGTAAATCATGTTAACATCAAATTGGTGTACTGCCAGCATTTTGGTGCACCAATGAAAAGGAGTTGTGTCGTTATTCCAGACACGTAGCAGTTATACGTTTCGTTTATACGCATTATAGAGTAGCATCATGTAACGAAATACGTTTTTAATTACTAGGTATAAAATGAGAATACACGCTTTATGCTTTCATTGAATTACATTCTTTTATATTTTATATGCATTTAATTATCCTTTTGGACAGTATTTTTGATGGGTAAGTTACTGGTTACTGGCTAGCTATTTATTGGTTAATAACTTGAGCGTTTATTTGTCAATCGTTTCTTGGGAATTTTTCTTGTCCTATAAATTATCAACATCCTCGTACGGATCGTTTAAATAGATGACGGAGATGGCCTTTGTTTGGAGTGTAGTATGTTTTCAATCAGGTCAATTGTCATTATTTTAGATCTGTCACCTGTATATTCAGCTGTATCTTATTGGAAACTTTCGTCTCAGCATCGCCTCTTTTTCTTATATCCCCCAAATCCACTCTTTAGCAAGACTGCAGAAAAGAGCTTTCCATATCATGAATGAGCAACGCAAAGTAGACTCATGCAACAGTAATTCTATAATTTACAAACTAATGCGTTATCGTTCACTTTTAGTTATCGACAATAACGAATATATTTAAGTATAAGTCCCTCACTTTTCATTAGTGTATCACTGACACAATACGACTAGTCTGAAGAAAATGGCTGCTAGATAAATCTCCATTTTATAAATGTCTGCAATTCATTTATAGAGGCCATAAACTGTAATTATTAATTCCATTAGATAAAGCATTATAGATATAATCTATATAAATGTGGTCTTTCATATTCATTAACTGCACTACTGAGCGCAATACAGTGCACCTTGGAGTTGTGCAGTATTTTATTTCTAAAGAAGCATTATTATATACTACTGAAACGAAGCGAATAAAATTCATCATCAGTGTTTTCTTGGTTCGGTAATTATACTTGTATCAAATAAACTTGCAGTTATACTATATCGTGACTGGGCCCATTCAGAATTATAGTTATTGATATTATACATCAATCACTGTTACAAAATATATAAACATGCGTGATTAATGTAACCTTGTAATAAAATACATGAATAAAATAATATACATGCATTTATGTGTATGTACCTGCATTCAAATACCTGCAACATATCTCTTGCCTTCTCTCTTTCTCTCTCGTTCTATATGTATATATACATACACACACACACACATACACACACACACACACACACACACACATACACACACACACACACACACACATATATATA
>NC_068983.1:153155824-153162069 GCF_001194135.2 Octopus bimaculoides | reverse complement strand
TATATATTGGCTACAACTATTCAATTTATGGCACCTCCTCATAAATCTTTACAGCAATAACATAAATGGTTGTCCCGTTAAAAACAAGTCTTCGGAAGAACTGATGAAAAAAGTGAAAATAATATCCCGCAAGTTCAGTCAAAGTATTTACGTCTATATAGAAAGATGGAAGCCTATTTCCAAGTAAGTGAAAACGCTGTACTTGTATTTAAAGCTAACAGAAAAGTACCGTACGTGGCAATTGAAGAGTTAAAAATATTAATATGATTAAGTTATGTATCGACTCCTCAACAGTATTGAACAACGTCTTAAAAACATACCACTCCCGACTGCAAAGGACATTTTCCCAAATTTAAATGGTGGAAAAAGTTTTCCGAAATTAGATCTATCTGAAGCCTATTTACAGATAAATGTAAATGAACAATGCTCAAAATATTTTACTATAAATACACAGAGAGACTTGTACAGATATATACGATTACCTTTTGAATTAAAAGTGGCACCAGCAATATTCCAGCAAGTCATGGATACTAATGTTATCTGATTGTAAATTTGCAATCCCGTACTTGGACGATATTTTGATCAAGAATAATTCTGGTGAGAAGCACATAAAACCTTGTTTAAGAAATTAACAGTTTTCCGGTTTACTTTGAATGAAGTAAAATACGAAATTCTTTCTACCCCAAGTTAAGTACTTAGAGTAAATAACTGGCAAAAGAGGTAGACGTCCTGATCCAACGAGATCAGACGCTATAAGGAATATGTCTGCGCCGAAAGATATTCCAACTTTATAAGGATTTCTTGTCTTGGCAAACTTTTATCAAAGCTACATTCGTAATATGCACAAGTTAAGAGCTCCATTGAACGAATTATTAAAAAAAGGAGTAAAGTGGAATTGGTCCACTAAAAGTCAGAACTCTTTTCAAGAAAGAAAGAAAATTCTAATCTCAGACTTGTCGTTAGCACATTACTGTACAAAACTAATGGTTCATGTTTCGCGCTGGCTAATAGCGACAGGGAAGAGATATAGTCAAATTGGAAAGGAGGCCCTAGGAATTTATTTTGCAGTAAAAAAATTGACAGATTTCTGCATGGCAGAAATTTTTTATTGCTGTCGATTTATGCGTCTAAAAATGTGTTACCGACTCAAACTGGGAACCGGCTGCAACTTTGGGAATTAACAGTGAATACTTAGTTAAAAAAAGAATACTGAAGAAAAGAGAAACTAGGCTGACATAATGAATGTGTCGCATCAAAACGTAACGGTATCAAGAACCGATTACCAAGCTTTCTATGGCATTCGTACAATTGATAGGGAAGATGTTCGCATCTCCCCGCACCAAGTGAAATATTGATGCATAGAAACAAGAGTACCATTGTGTTTAAATCCTTCGATGTTACAGAAAGAAAATCACGAATCTTGAAAAGGATAAAATTGAAAAAATGTATTGGGCCAATATAGGGCGATATTACGTATGTGGCTCGAAGCAAAATGTTTGCATCCATCGAAGTAAGGTTCATCAACGCTGAAAAAGCGAAGGAAATTCCGTGACAACGATCAAAAGGAAGGATGTTGTTCTACTCGCCTCATATCTGGGACCTAGAACATCCCAGATCAGAATTGAAGGAGTACCGTCAGAAGGTGACATGAGGTAGATAATTGCAGTGCTCTGCTCTGGCAGAGAGGATAAACATAACATCCTACAGATAACACGCTCTACTCTTCAAAATTGGTTGGGGCAAAATGTAGACAACTTAATACAAGCAACATCGGCTGACTTAGAAGAAATTCCCGATCGTGTGGTGATCGGGGAAGACACCATACTGAAGTTACATATCGAGTGGAGAAAGCCGCACGTCTACAAATGTGACAAACAGGGCATCATATGAGCAAAGTGCGGCTCCTCGAAAATAAAGAAGAAGAGGACCTCCCCGCAGCCACAGGAAAAGCGGAGGAGAAAGCTGAATAAAAACAAATCAATAGAAAAGCTAAAAACCAAAAAATAAAAAAAAAACAAGAGAAGTGAAAAAAAGGTTGTGACATGTGAAGTTCCCTCTCCAGCAGATAAAATGGAGGTCGTTATAACGGAGGAGGAATTCTCGGAAGTATCAAGAAAGAGACTGAACAGACAGTGTGTGTCACTCATACCCTTCCAACATACTACACCCACACATTTAACGCACCACGCCACGCAGAACACAAACACTCCGCCCCTTTACCCATACGACTCCAGCAGACAGGACCACACTGATCAAATATAATTCAAAGGACAACTACTTGCATAACATAATATCAAAACAAGTTATGGTGCCGGCATTACTTAACATTATATAAACAGTTAAAAGAAAGAAGGGAGGAGGGAATTATTAAAGTTTTTGAGATACCGAAGCTCATGGACTCACCGCCTGAAACTGATGAAGAACGTGAGCAGAAAAAAAGAGGAGGGATAGGGTTCGGGTTCGGGTTAGAGTTAGGGTTAGGGTTCGGGTTCGGCTTAGGGTTATGGTAACAATGCCTGGATAATTACCAGAAATCTCTGGCCTGGTTGTGTTACCCATCGGCCTTACATGTTCGAGAGAGGATATCGAGGCACGGTAGTGCCATCCAACCGACATGCCCGAGATGCTTGCGGGACAGTGAAACTGTTCAGCACGCCTTCGTTTGTGCGTGGAGTTAAAGGACTGATAACCTATATCGAACAACTGTTGTCAACAACGAAACAAGTACAGCTATCAGCTGAATCAATTATCAAGATTGTTCCTCCCTCTTCCCTTAACAAGGAGAAGAGGGACAGTTTTTCCTGTATTATAGCCATACTAAAATAAACAGTGGAGACGCGTGGTTTAGTGGTTAGCGTGTCAGTACCACGATCGTAAGATTGTGGTTTCGATTCCTGGACCGGGCGACGCGTTGTGTTCTTGAGCAAAACACTTCATTTCACGTTGCTCCAGTCCACTCAGCTGGCAAAAATGAGTAACGCTGCGATGGACTGGCGTCCCGTCCAGCCGGGGAACGCATACGCCATTGAAACCGCGAAACCGGGCCCATGAGCCTGGCTAGGCTTTAAAAGGGTGCAAAATAAAATAAATAAACAGTATGGAAGATACGCGCGAAAGGGATTGCGAAAGGGATTGCGACAGGCACCTTTATTTCCAACCAATGTCTAGTTAATTACTTTAACTATCACCTTAAAAGTAAGATTAGGCTGGTAAATAAATACCAGTCGCATAGCACGTTTCGTAACAGATGGCAAAATGTGGTGAGGAATTTGAGGATGAATGGCGCTCAGCCATTCAACCGGAATAGAAAGAAGTGTCAGTTAACGGCAGTGGGCCAATGAGCCCATGTAGCTTTCATGCGATATGTGTAAATATTCATTTATAATTATATTAATTTTAGATGGAAATTTTAAAATTGAAATTGATTTTTAATAGGAATATTAAAAAAAAACAGAAAACATGACTTCTCTATGTGTTATCTGATCCTGCACTGTCCCCTCTTCGTTATGCCCAGTGTGGCAAATAAAGAAAAAGCTCGTGCTAGTTCCACAGTTCGTGTGTTGATAGATCAAAGCTGGAATTCGAAATTTTAGGTTCGAGTTAGCGTGTTGGATTGTTGGTTCTTAAATGATTGTTCTACATTCTGTGTGCTTACTGTCATTTGTTTCGATAATATTGTTATTACACTGTTGCATTGTATTCGTTTATCCATAATCATATAAAGATGATATGATTATGCGTAACATAATGCGAGCAATCCATATATTTAAGAGCAAAACGGCGCCAGTTGGATTTCAACTCGAAAAAGATGTAGTTAATACAAAGCTCTGCAAATCCAGTGTTATTCTCTTGTCTAGTCCACATTCATCATCCTTTTTTGTGAGTAAAATTAATAATTACTATTCATTGCCCCCATAAATATATTCCAGATATTTTATAAATTAGAAATCTATGTAGCAGACGTTTCCTTGAAATGACTTGCATTTTTCCGTGACGTACTAAAGACAATTTTTCTTCCAAGCAAACTTATAGTTTCAATAAGCCAAGAGTTCAATCTCGCACTTAATTCGATTAGTAATTCATTATCGTTGATAACAAAACGTATACAATATCACAATTGTTACTAAATTTAAAAATTACTGGTACGTATGTTTATTTTACGTTGCACATTCCAGATATATAAAAAAAAACACTTTCTCTCTAATGTTGAAAAAAAGAGATATTTCTGGGTTATACAGAGAAAAAACAATGCTGATGAGATTACTCAAATTTCCTAACTCTCAGACTGATACGTTTTGCTTTATAAAGTCAGCTACTTGCATTACTCATATAATTAAACATGAATACAACAATGCTGCGCAAATTGTCTACTTTGTGAGCGATATGAAACTAAGCATTGGATGATTATATCTAATGGCTATAACGAAGGTTATGCAGCTAATTTCTCGTGCAGACACTCAAAAGTTAATGCCGAGAGGCGTTATTTATACTTGTAGAGAGAATCATTGTGAATATTGTATTCAATAAGGAGGTAAAATAACTACTTTCTATCACTGTGGTCAGAAATACAATTATAATCATAACCACTATATGAAACAGACCGCTGAAGGCTATGTATCTATTTCTGGCCGGGCATATTGAAATACACTCTCAATTTGACAATTTGTATTTTCACAAGCATCAAAATCAAGGCGGCCGCTAATGTGACCAAATTCGTGTTAAAAGACAAATATTTACAAAGACAGTTTGCCTTTCTATCACAGACTGCGTTTTATCTTTGAGTCATTTAAGTGAGTATATATCAGTTTTATAGTGTCACTGCTTCTGTTTTGAGTTATTACCTTTATTTAGTGTAAAACAGAATCGTTACGTCAGTATTTATAATATAATGTAAAACTCTGTCGTCTGCCAACATCACCAAATTACTTCTGTCATGACACACTACACTGAAGTAAGCAAGTGATTTTCAATTTCAAAATCGATATTTAACATCATTTATCCCCATGTACCCTCAAGTACAATGAATACACTTATAAAAGGAACCATAGTAGTTATTACCAAAGTATATAAATATACAAATAGCTAGTTTTGCCAAGCATCTTTATAGACGAAAATTGTGGGCGTATACGTCTACGGCCGAATCTAGGGACTATTGCATGTTATGAAAATTCGAGGAAATATTTGTTTGTACTCATCATATTGTTAAGTGGGAAGTTATGCACTAGTACACCGAGCCACATATAATGTTTATTTGAAATTACGCTCTCGTAAAAATATATTAGCGTTATAAGACAACGTTTGCCAAGGAAAGCAAGGGAACGAAATCTGAAATTTAGATTGATATAACAATTAAATGTAAGCATACAGTGGAGAGTAGTCGTGCTCTTTTGTATGTGCGGTCAGAATTTTGAGTACGGTTTGGTTTTAGATCCCCAGCAAGTATAATCTAACACGTTCTTACCATATCGTAGAACAACTTAGCGTATATTGGCTATAAAAATTAGTCATTCATCAGAAAAGTTATGAGCATTTCAGTTCATATAATTTTGTTGTGTATAATATATATGATTGATAATGCTAGAAGTTTTAAAAGAAATTGTCGAAAATCTGGCGACTAACAATACGTCTCACATATATTTTGTTCAACTCATCCTCTAAGCGACTAAATATAGTATATAAAACATTCAGTCGACTTGCGCATTAAGTCATGAATTGCAATAACCAGAGAAAGTAAGAGATATTCCCTCCAGTCTTGGAGTGAGCTTATTAAGTTTTGTGTGTCAACGTTACCTGTAACGATTTATCTTTCTCTCCCACCCACTGAAAACAGTGAATGTACTACTGACAGTTTCATTCTCTTTACCGTTTCACTATTATATTCGCTGTCTTTTATATTATTCTCACTTATTCACTCTCCACTTATATCTCACACCTGCTTTCATTTCTCCCTTCCCATCACTCCCCACCGAACTCCTCTCTCTCTCTGTCTCTCTCTCTCTCTCTCTCTCTCTCTCTCTCTCTCTCTGTTACTTTCAAGGGGTAATTCTATTGGAGTATCCATCTTACTCAACAGAGCATAAAATTACTCTAACATTGCTCGTGATAAAAAATACTTACCTAAAACCCATTGATCTTTATCACACAGCTTTTATCGAGTAACTCAGGAAACAACTTCCAGATATGTTTGTCTTATTTGTTTCCTCTTGGTTAATTTTTCATAGGGATTTCTCAGGGGTAAAATCAAA
>NC_068983.1:153151775-153155808 GCF_001194135.2 Octopus bimaculoides | reverse complement strand
ATATATATATATATATATATAAGCGAAACTTACCACAAGTGTATGAGAAAAAATACTTTGGAATTTTCCCTATCAATAATTGACCGAGATCTGAATCTCTGAAAAGTCGTAGAAACTTAACATAATATGCTGCAGAAGTAACTATCCTCTATTTCTATATTTATGAATATGATAAACATATGCGAACACATACATATATGCATGTGTGTGTGTTTGTGTGTGTGTGTGTGTGGGTGTGTGTATGTGTGTGTAAATATTTATGCATGAATCATACAGAAGGTAGTGAATTAAGGTTAGCATTATCAAGTAACACCTCAGATTTCTTTTCGCACTTATGGGATCAATTTTGTTGCATCAAGTGGAAAAATAAATAACCTATCTTCAAAAGCAAGTAAGAAATAAGAAACAAAACCACGAAGAAATATAACGTATACGACTCAATTATGGAGATCCATGACTCTTTATGTAAATTAAACCATGTTATTCGATAATTCTTAATGAATAAAGATGCAGAAATCTGCTGAGAACTCATATAACATTTATGAAATTTTTTTCATATAAATATCGTACAAATTAATAGAGATGAAGATGAAAGAAACTTTACATTGTAAATGTACAAAAAACATATGTTAATATCAGGCGAATATATTCGATGTTCTTTGTTAAATAAAGTGGCGTATGCAGCATTTTCAGAACATCGCTAGCTTAAGGACGAAATTACAATTTGTGATATTTACTGAAGGATGTTGAATGCAAGAAAGGACAAAGGTAGAAAAGAATTTGATATTGTTATTAGTATCATTTTGTATATAATATGGCAGAGATGCAATACCATTTGAATGGGAAACGAAGTGTAAAAATATGATGAGATATATATAAACGCACGCACACACATCACACGCAGAGAGAAATACAGATATAATCACATATATTCAGACAGTCACAGATACAATCACACGCGTACACGCAAACACACACACACACACACACACACACACACACACACACATACACACACACACACACAGACGCACACACACAAGAAATGTATATGTTTCTGATACAGGAATTTCTTAAGACGCTGCAATTTAATATTTTTGTAAAATTTTCTTTTACCATTCCTTTATTCCTTTATTCTCTCTGAGAACTAGACGTGATAATAGTAGATCGAAAAGCTTAGCGAAATGGCTTTGTCGTCGACGATAAGGTTTGAGCCCGACCAAAGTAAAGTTTATTCTTATTATGCATGAGTATATACACTATTCATAAAATATTGAACAGTGTATAAATATATAAACCACGCCAAAGTAATGGTTTACATATATCCAAGCGTGTGCATGCGCGCGCCAGCGTGTGTGTGCGTACGTGCTTGTTTATTTGTGTGTGTCTGTATGTGTGTTTGTGTGTTTGTGTGTGTGTGAGCAAGTTAGTCAAACCGAGGATTGGTGGTGGGTATAATCATCCACTACCAAGAAGTGGTTCTCAAGGTAAACGTCTAAACTAATCACTAATATCCAAGTCTGAATGCTGGTTCTGTTGTGCGGCTTAGCCGTTGGAGATGTTCTCACTGCCTTGAGAAGGCAGAAAGGCGGGTTTTGGTGCCTTAAAATTCCTTCGGGTAGATGAATTCATGTAAGTAAAAATGTAGTCTAATGACATGCGGGAATGCCCACCCTTGTGAATGATTTTGGGACTGAGGTTCTTCAGGTTGCGCAACGTTATTTTCAAAATTGTTCTAGCAACTTCTGTAAAACACGATCCCGGATTGTATCGACCCTTCTCTTCCTACGGACAACATCAAGGGGAAACCTACTGCATGAACCGCTGTTTGTTTCCTACTAACCTACCTTGTTCTGCACTCAGGTACAGACATGCCAGAAGCACCTCTTTGAGATGACATAATACACAAGGCAGCAGTCAACCATTTATAGGCCTGCGTTCCGTGGGCGTGGAGTTTCTCACCAGGGGTAGTTGTCAATGGAGGAAGAGCCTATCTTGCTTACTGGACAGATAACGTTCACCTCTAGTACGAAAAAGTCAGTCAATTTGGGGCTCTCCCGCCTCAATGCACCTGCATCACAAGCTGCATCCAGCTCGGGAATATAGGTAACCTGGATCGCGGATGGTAAAAGCTGCATCCAGTATAATAAAGAGACACAAGAAAAAACCACTACTGATGGTTAGGGTGCATGAATTTGAAGCCGATGACCATTGGTCTGTTAAATATTTTCCAAAAGATTCACGACATAAGAATGACTGCTACAATAATGATTGAGTTAATAAAATTTCAAGTGAAAGTCACAACTCTACACAAGACATGCCATGCAGGGAGTTTCCTGATACGACTCCAGGGAGCATAGATTTGGTTTTGCTATGAGAAACTTATTGCTATAAGAATCTCATTGCTAAATATGTTGGTGCCCAACGAAAGATGGACAGATCGCATCCATTAAGTTTGAATCGATATAGCTGATAAACTTGTCAAATTTATCAGGGTCTACTGCCCGATGCCTGATGCATCATAAGGAATGATTAATTCTATGACGAATACTTATTGGCAGTTCAAACGATTCCAATCCAGGATCAGCTTCGGGTACTTGGTGCCTTCAGAGCAGCGGCTCAGTACACTTACCTATGTAGTGAATATAGACAACTAAATAATGCTTGCTTGAAATTTTATAGCTTGCATCGACGCTTGGATTCAGTATTATAGGTATGTAGCTGTATATGTTTATAATTTCATTTATTAAGTCTGTTAGCAAATTTTAGGAAGATTCGCTTCGAGATGTAACCGAATACAGTTCAGCTACTAATACCACCAAAGTGCAGACAATTAATCCTGGCCAAAGTGCTTAGGATGGTATGGGATTATCAGTATTAATGAGAGCGAACAACGATTGTTTGAGTTTTATACACTGCTTGGATTGTGTGTCACATCTGTTGGATGTTTTCTTTTAGATTCACCATGAAGTAATTCACAGATGAGAAGAAATTTTCTTAGGAATATCATTTACTATACCACGCAGAAGACCTTTCATTAGCAATCGAGTACGGGACTTGACTGCACTGAATCCTTTTCTCACTTTCATAGAGGCAAACGTAACATTGAAATAAAAATAACATAGTATTAATGCAGATCCCAGAAAACACTAAGACTGTGTGAACTACTATCGCCAGCAGATTTTCAAAACAGTGATATACATGAACTGTCAGAGGTGTAACGAAATGAGAGCTTCGTTTCATAATACTAACTTATATATCTACAGAAGATATGCAGGGAATTTCTCCCAAAATATTTTGAGTTGAAAGTCTAGTAATACTTCAAAAATGTATTACACATCGATTCTGTAAATGCGACAATCCAGCAACTCTTATTCAGTTGCTTCCCCTGTCTTGCCTCATCCAGTACAGTCTCAGTTAGAAAAAATAATCGTTATGAAACACAAAAATTTATATAAGCATATTCACGGCACATCTTACAATAAAAGTAAGTCTTAAGCAATAAAGTTCCATAACAATTCGAACTAAAATTCCTTCTGCTTTCACTCTCATTTTGTAATGAATGAAAGAGATACTTGAATAAAAAGAATAACAGCAACTTTCTTATTCATTGAAATATTTCCATTGTTTCGAAATGCGATTTCATTATTGCGTCCACGTCTTCCGATTATTGTTTCGTGTCTATAATAATGCAAAACGTGACACATACTTAACTTATTAAGAAACGGACTTTCAGTGTTATGTGAAAAGAATAGCATTGTCGTTCGACTTAATTGAGACATTAGTTTTAGAAAATGTAACAGTGGACTTTTACAATCAAATTTACTATTGATTTATCAAATCAATATTGCAATGTCTGCTGCGCATGAAATATTTGCTGTGTAAAAGTAAATGTACCTACTGACACACCGACAAACATATATACACCGTAATATGCATATATATATATATATACATACACACACATATTCGAAGCCACTACAGTAGAGTAGTTTCAATAATATATATATATATATATATATATATATATATA
>NC_068983.1:153146690-153151133 GCF_001194135.2 Octopus bimaculoides | reverse complement strand
ATATATATATATATTGGATTGCATTTCGGCTAATATAACCAGCACACCTATCATGTAGATTGCGTACCAAATTATAATTCCTACCCATTTTATTATTTTTATTTGCAACCACGGCAACCACATGTTCGGTGATGGGGCAATAAAAGAATATACAATCGATAAGCATATGAAGCCGGTTGATCATCCGGATATAAAATATTTGTATGATTTATGGATGAGATTGCATGAAAATTAAATTCCTGTTTTGCTTTTCAAGATTGGTAATTTAAATCTACACTGTTAGTTAAAAAGATATGTAGCTGAAAGACCTTTCCCTTTTTACCTTTGTGTGGTTTAACTTTCAGCTATGTAATTATTGGAACTCTAACTGCATCAGTGTTAGTCGATATGCAAATGAAAAACAATTATTGAAATCAGAAATTATTTGTAAGTCGCTAATTGCAATTTAAACCCAGTTAATAAAAAATCCCAATAGTGCTTCCCTACTGTTACAATTGTAATTTTGCGCAGAGTTACAAAGTAAAACCCGAAGGATGAATATGGTATGTGCCTGAGTTCATAGATCAACATAACCTGAAGGAATCTTAAAGGAATTACAAAGGCAATTTGGCCGTTTAATGCTTTGAATTTAGTTGAAACTATTATCGTATATTGCTTCCGTGTTAGAATTATCACTGTATAATGATTGAAATGATATTATATATATTTCTCATTGGAGAAATATTATTAATGACACTAGTTTACAGAAAGCTTTTATTTTTAATCGCCAAAAATATTCGAGTGAATTCATGGTAATTTGAGGATGCTTAAATGAAAAATGACAACAGTTTTCCAAGATTGCCTCTGGTTTTAAAAATAACGTATTCAACTCAAGGATTGATGTTGCCCTTTTACAATATTATTAAATGGCTCTTTCTGAATAGGATTAAAATATGGTTTAGAAGTTGAATTATGTTGTAAGATTAAGTCAGTGATCATAATACTCTGAAATTAATGAACTCGTACAATTAATGAAGCTTAATCGGGATGCTGCATCATAGTACAGCTGACTCATTGGATTTTACCAATATGCATTCTGACATGTATCAGGGATTTTACCAGAATATATCAGCTTTTATTTTGTAATGTTTTCTAGCAACCGTAAGTGAAAAATTGCTTTTGAGACTTATTATTTTTTTGTTGATATATTTTGCATCGAAGGTCGGCGATTGTCGTACGCTGAAGAAGGGAAATAACCCTGAAACTCGAGTACGTACGTATCGTAGATCAAGATGGGAAAGATAACTTCCCTTGGCAAATACAGACAGGACACAGATGTGTGTCGATAGCCAGCTGGAGGAGATGTCCTCCTGGGGCTAAAAGCAACAGTAACATCCACCCCTCAGGGTCAGCCACATTGAAGTGGCAAATATACTTCACTTTAACGTGCAGTTACTGTTAATACCTCGTTCAGAGATTTAACATTGCTTATCAAATATGAGTTCAACACGAAGAGCCTATTGCAAACATCCAAATGAATTCTATTACATCTACGGCAAACACACAGTTGAACTCAATAGAAAACAATTTCACTTATTTTGTCGACAATGCATATCTTTCTTCTTTTGAGGGTAATTTTTGCGGCGAATATACGTCATTGTCTTTTTATACTGCATGCAAATTCTGCGTGGCGTTCCTTCGTCAATGAAAAAGAAAACATTTTACTTCAGAGATTCTATGGTATGATGTGAGCAAAAAAAACATATGAATAGTTGTTTCATAAATGTTTTTGTAACAGTAATATAAAGCACTTCGAATGCAACAAAAACTCAATGTGGGATCTACTGCTTTTAACCTGCAATGTCAACTGCACTACGTTACAAAGAAAATCTGATACTAATGTTTGTCTCTCGGTCCCACCTTCTATTGTGAGATATTGAAGAAATGCAGAGCTTGGTATCAACCATAGCTGGTAGCAATGTATATGAAGTTATACGACACCAAATTCATGCTCAAAAAGTTAGCTTAACTACTTTATATGAAGCCTCAGTCTTTCAGGGCTGAAAAGTGAAGTCTTAGCAACCACATAAGATCTGTCTTCAACAAGAAATTACTGTAACATTCTTTTGAAAAAGAAATGGAGGAGGCACTTACCTTTTACTCTAGTAGATATGAACATCTTGTGTAGTGCAATAACATTCCTGGAAAATATCTCCATAAGTGACTACTGGAATACCAACCACAAACTGTCTGCTCTTTTTTGAAACCCCCACCAGAAACTTGAAATATGGCACAATAGTAACCGCTATGTATCTGCGCTAATTGCTCAACCGACTAAACTCCTGTATAAACCTGTCAAAATTATCTTACTGGAGGCCTGCATTCATAGGCACTAGTGGTCTAATTTCATTGTCATTGAGAGAAAGATGGTGAATCGTTTGCTTGGAGCACACGAAATATAGTTCAAATTCCAGCATTTAACAAGTCATAAATTGGATGACCTAATATCTAAAAATGTATGCAATCACGACTAGATATCATCAAAATAAGCGTGTTTGAAATTCTAAGTGTAGAAAAATTTCTAAGATATGTGGGCTTCGGTTATGTGAAATCTACGACTTAATCAAACTGATATATTATTCACACCCAGCACACCAAGTTGCCTTTCAGTCACTCCCATAACTTTGGAAACGAAATAGTGTTGATTAATATAATTTCCTTCCTAGAACGAAATGAATAGAGAATGGCAGAATAAGAAGACAGTAATAAATTAATATACGAAATTTTCGTAATTCTTGTTTAATTTTTTAATGACTTTTGTAAAGTCATTAAAAGAAAGAACTGCAGAATGGAAATGTTTTGTAGAATACTTTTCACTCTTTATTCTAAAGCACAATGCTTATAAAGGCGAAATAAAATGTAATGATATCTTTCTAAAACTTATCGAAATATGCCCAATAGCTAGATAAGGCCATTCATGTAATTCCAATCAAAAGTAGTGTCTGAGAGTATTTAGCATATTTAACCAGAGTGCAAACTATCTAATCCTGTGATGAGTTATTTTTCCTAAGTGTTTGAAGCAATTAACTTTATTGTTATATTCTTTGCTACAAAAAGTAAACTAACGTACTTTGTGAACCAAATAAATTAACAATACCGCAGAAGTATACGAAGCTGAAATATTCAGGAACGTCATATGGATGACTTAATCGACATTAATGCATCACTAGTTTAGGATCAAAAGTATGAATAAATTTTTACTTCAGTTAGAGTTAAAACTGAAAGTGATGGAATGAAACTAAATTGGATTTTACTATAAAACAAATTTTACATCTAAAACTATAGAATGACGCCCTTTTTAAGTGCTTTCATGAGAAACATTATTTGTAATGTGGTAGCACATCATTCGTTATATAATCTTAAGGCAAAACGTCATTGCTCATTTTTAAAAATATGCGTGAGGATCTTACGTCCGTCAACAATAAAATTACCGTATAATTAGTGAATAAATTTCAGCAAGAAATCGATAAAAGTTTGTGTTTCAAATTATTGGTTAGGTTTTTATTTTTTACAATAATCTCGCAGCACGATATGTTTACAAAAGACGTATGTTAACTTTAAAATATATTTCTAATACATTCAAAATACCTATAATTTCTTCTTTTAAGGAAAAGTTATTTACTGATATTTATTATTTTTCATCTGATGCCTAAAAATGACTGAAGGAATTGCAGTTTGTATACCCGATTCGTTGAGTACTTTTACATTAATATCCATTGAATGATCAATTTTTCTAATGAACACAATGGAAAATGGATTTGTTAAAAGACAAGGAAGATATATTTACATAAAATAAGCATTAGAGAAGTATAATGGGAAATTGAAAGTAATATCCGCTCTTAACCAATGTGACAGCTATAAAAACAGTACATAAACTTTTATACATGAACTCAACTTCACTCAAATCTTGTCTTGCATATTTCAGTGTGGCCTTTCTATTTAGCAGTTAGGTCAACTGTTTACATTGCCAGATTAGTTGTTGAATTGGTTTTAGCTCCAAATCAACCCTGATGTGCTAGAATCATAAGTTTAAGGTGCTGCAGATTTGGCAAGCTCATCACAGTTAAACCATGTAGATCTACATTCTGTTATATTCGCTCCATATATAATGAAGTATGGAGTGATGTGAAGGAAATTTGGCTTCTATTTCTAGCATATCAAACAGCTACATAGTGTTTTTATTGTTGGATGTTTAGAATGTTTGGTCGGTTGATCGTATGTGTTAGCAGATATAATACAAGAGTACACTGTTGTATATTATATTCCTGCTGTAGTTAAACAAAAGTTCCTGCGTTGAAATGAACTCATGTTAATAAGATACGAAATGCCGATCTTTCGGCTTATTATTTTCTATCTCTCATTGACTTCGCTTATAATCGTGTCTATATATATATATATATATAT
>NC_068983.1:153144861-153146680 GCF_001194135.2 Octopus bimaculoides | reverse complement strand
AAGAAGATAAACATAAATAAATTATAAACTAGAAGAACAAAACAAAAAAAAAAGCTTCAAAAATATGTATTGTACTCCAGTGAATAACGTCAAATGATATGATACTTCTTTTGCAGTAGTAATGCTTTCACAACAAGAAATATAGTTTTCTGCAAAGTTTCAAATATAAAAAAAAAAATCCAATATTTACATAACATTGTTTTAATGGAATATTTCCAGAACGGGAGGCAGCCGTTTCGAATTCTTTAGTATGAAATTTCCGCATGTCTTCTATAGGACAGAGGAAATTAAAAAGAGATAAATCGGGTTTCTTTCAGTGCCATGAATATAACATCTTCGAGTTAAAACTTGCCACCGCATGCTACACACAATGAACATATAAATATACAAAGCGGAGTAAATAATATGTGCAAAAATGTAAAGGAAGAAAGTTGCAACTATTACTTGCATGTGTGTAGTGATATCGATGATATATAAATATATTTAGTTGTGTGTGTGTGTGTGGGTTTGTGTGTGTGTGTGTATTTTGTGCGTAATATCTGACACACATGCACATAGATATATATAAGACAAATTCAGATGTTCATAAATATCTGTGTATTTGTATATCTATGTGTGCGTCTTTTTGTACCTGTGTGTATATATTTGTGTACCTTACATGCAAACATATCTGTGTGTGTATTTTAATACATATATGTGCAAACATGTATGCACACACACACGCACACACACACACACACACACATACACACACACTATAAATAGTGGGTGAGAGAAAAAGAGACAGAAAGAGAAATTGTTTATTGAAACAGTACTTGCTTCTTCAAACACATTCACGTTGAGTTAGTTTTGCTTTTTCAGAACCAGAGAACCATACCATGTATCTTGTAATTAAGGGTTATAGAGACACCTCTCCAATTCATGTCTTGAAAGACTAATGTCCATATAGATAGGATCTCACCGTGAATAAGACACAGTTTATTTGAGAAATATATATAAAAAAAAAAAAAACAGGACGAATCCTGTGTAATGTTAACGCTGAATGTTTTCAATTCGTATATTAATAAGATCTGATAACGTCTCATTCATTTGCCACTTATTCATGAATATCTTTGATATATGGTTATACAACACTAACCAGAGTAGGCAGTTCATCTCAATATTTATGCGTATTTCTCGCTACATATGTATATCTATATATCTATTCTTCAATGAGTGTAAATAAATATGTATTTGAGTGTGTATGTGGGTGTATGTATGTATAAGCACAAATACTCTTATTAAAGAAAAATGGACACAGACATACATATATAAGTGTATGTATAAGAATATGTGTGAGTGTGTGTGTGTGTGTATGTGCGTGCGTGTGTGTGTGCGTGTGTGTGTGCATGTGTATGCACGCGCACGCTTGCGTACGTGTACGTCTTAATGATTGCAGTTATTACATCGCTTGAAAGCCAACGTTTCTTTGTGTAATAACCTCTTATCACTATGGCACTCAGGCAACAAGATTCCGATTCAATAAATATTAGACTATTAGATTTTAAAGAAATAATGAGGTCAACTGTATCGATTAAGCCATTTAAGTCGGTGCCCCAGCATGCTCGATGTCTAACGTCTCTAGAAAGTATAGTAAACAAACGTATAAATTCATAGAGGAGACAGGACCGTGTCTTGAGTTTGAATTATCCGTTCATTCCCCCGCTGCTATTATGTTTAATTTTGCCAATGTGTGTGTGTGTATCTATATACATATATATACGTATATATATATATATATATATATATGTGTGTGTGTGTGTGTGTGCAAATATATATA
>NC_068983.1:153142599-153144405 GCF_001194135.2 Octopus bimaculoides | reverse complement strand
TATATATATATATATATATATATGTGTGTGTGTGTGTGTGTGCAAATATATATACACATAGATACACATACATACATGTGTGTATGTTTACGTGTGTATGTGTGTGCGCATGCGCATGTGCGCCTGCATGCGTTTGTGTGTAGGTGTGTGTATATGTCTGTGTGTCTGTTTGTGTGTGCGTGTCTTTGTGTGTGTGAGCGCGTGTGTATATATTTGTGTTTGATTATGTGTGAAATAAACATCTGAAATAGAGGATTTAAAGTGCACTTTCCTGTAAATATAGTGAACCCTTGAATATACGTTTTTCTGCAGCAGGTGTCCCAGCGTCACATGCGTTTAGCCTTTTGCCCTGTTCAATTTGCGTGACTGACAGAGCAAGGGCAGAATTAGCTTTTCACTGTATAAGGGTTTCACCTACGTTTTCTTACCAACCATTCACACATTGACCTTTTTTCTCAGCTGCCAAGGCTATATCCTTAGTGTCCTTTTTGCGTTATTTGTTGTCCAACCCTATCATTTGCACTGATCCTCTAATCGTCTGTATTGATTTTCGTCAGAATCTACAGCAGCTGATTTCAATGCAAAATGATGCGGCAAGCCATCCCTTCTAACAAAAACGGCACTTGAACAGCTGTATTTCCTGAGGAATGCGGTATGCATTCTCTCAAAGCATCTGAGTTCAGACCAATGAGTTTTGCCTGCAACTGAGTAGAAAAATATGCTTGGTGGAGGCGATATTACTACGTCAACCTTTGAAATCTATGAGCCTCTTCCACTCAGATTCCATGTCGGTCACAGCACTACATACAAATGTACACATAGATATGTGTAAAAATCTATCAACCCACAGACAAATACATACCTACAGACCCAGTAACACACTTAAACCCCCCCACACACACATCCGCACACATGCATGCACACATCATCTGGGCTCTTGGCTACACATCCATCTACTGCTACACCCAACTACTACATTGAATTAGTGAAAGTCTTCTGCTAAGGAAGCAGCTGATTTATAACAAAGATACAAAACTACGTCACTAGAATGTATATAATATGAAAACATTCACATTTTAATGTCAATAAAAGTCTTGCATATCTTTATTATTTCACTTGCAGATTGTATTTCTATTGTGCTAATGATATTTCTATCATTAGACAGTTGGTTTATTTATTATAATTTTTTTTTCGTTTTGAAAACCCTAGCTTATCTAGATGATCAATTATTCTTTTACTCACAAAACAAAATGCAACGATTATTATTGGTATAAATATGAATTTATAATCTGGATATAGAAACTGGATGTTTCGGAGCAATTGTCTATCACCCTGATTTTACTTGTCTGTCCAATATAACAATATACGGCCTCTTACGTTTACATTTTTAACAGATGTTTTGTTCAGTATTCCTTCTGCTGATACTTGTGTGTGTATTCGATAATAAGGGTATTCTCTTAATTCATTACAGTAAACGCTTTTCCCGAATGCCATTCTACATTGTTTTCTATCAATCTGAGTCTCTGTTAGTTGATACTTGGGCATTTCGTCACAAAAATGAAAAATCGGAGAATCTACACGTTTATAACGGTATTGTACCTTCTTATCAGTGTGAGTTCATAATTCTCTCACATTTATTCTCTCTGTATGTTTCTCATTATCTCTCTATATATCTATCTAATGATACACACTCCAAAAAAAATAAACATACATACATATATATATATATATATATATATATATATATATATATATATGTGTGTGTGTGTGTGTGTGTGTGTGTGTGTGCGTATGTGTGTATACATA
>NC_068983.1:153138240-153141865 GCF_001194135.2 Octopus bimaculoides | reverse complement strand
TAATGATACACACTCCAAAAAAAATAAACATACATACATATATATATATATATAATGATTATTAAGTAACAAGAATTTTTATTTTGTACAACGGTCGTTTCGAACTATCCTGCTACTGTCCCTTATGGATCGGACGCTGTTCAACATGCTGTGCTGCATTCATTTTGCAGTATGTGTCTCATCAGGTACATCCGTACATAAAGTTGTGTCTTCGTAAAGATCCTGATTTTAGACTGTTAAGTTGTTCTATGCCTTTCTGGTTAGGGAGTGAAACATTGCAACAATTTTGAATTACTATTATCTTTACATAAAAATAGCAAACATTTTAAAATTTAGGTAAATTTGTAGGATAAGTAAATGAAAGGGGGAATGGAGTAGTTTACATTAAGTTTAAGACAAAGCAATGTTACCGTTCCTTTGTTTTCATCAGTTTATATTATATATATATATATTGTGAAGAGCCTCGGGCGAACTAAAACCATGTGAGTGGATTTGGTAGACGGAAACTGAAAGAAGAACGTCATAAATATATATATGTATCATATATTTATGTATGTGTGTCTTTGTGTCTGTGATTGCTCCCCCTACCAACATCGCTTGACAACCAATATTGGTGTGTTTACTTCCCGTAATTAAGCGGCTCATGAAAAGAGACCGATAGAATAATTACCAGGCTTACAAAGAATGAGTCCTGGAGTCGATACCTTCGATTAAAGACGATGTTCCAGCATAGCCGCAGTCACATGACTGAAACCAGTAAAAGAATATATGTGTGTGAATCTATCTATCTCTATATCTATATCTATATATATATATAGTATTTGTACAGGTGTATTATATGTCACGTGTCAGATGACGAAACGATCGACGAGCAACATGAAATGAAATGCTTTGCCCAAGAACACAACACAACACTCGGTCTGGGAATCGAAACTGCGATCTCGCAATCGCCAGTACAAAACCCTAAACACTAAGCCGTGTGCCTTTACAAATGTACAGACATACACACATACGAATATTTACGTATACACTTCCAGATAACAAAAGCACACACAATCACAGAGGCACTCTGAGACATGTTCTATAACTTTATACATAACTGATATGTGTATGTAAGACAGGTGTATATGCTAGATTACTACAGATCGTCGAAGTGTAACTATGAGCAATCACACATCTAAAGAAGCAAACCATTTTGGTTACGTTGTAAAATGTACATTAGAGAAAACCTTGAATGAAGCCTCCTTTTAATAAATCTACTTTTGATGTTCTCTTATGAAAGAGCGTGTTTTTCATGAATGGGAGGAAAATGACTTTTTCTTCTTTATTTCTTAGCTTTTCTTGTTAATCGGAGCGTTATTTCTTATTAAACATTTAAAACTAAATAGTCTAAACGTCAACAATGATATACATTTCTCAACGATGCTCCCTGTCATTATTTTGACTAATATTACCATTGATGCTCAGCTCACATAACGCTATAAAACAGCAGGATAAATGTAGTCAATGATGCATATATTTGGTTAGTTATATAATTTAAATACCTATGTATATCTACGTGAATAGGTAGAATATTTTATATATACATATACGTATATATATATATATATATGTGTGTGTGTGTGTGTGTGTGTGTGTGTGTGTGTGTGTGTGTGTGTGTGTGTGTGTGTGTGTGTGTGTGTGTGTGTGTGTTTTTATTATGCTTGTATATATCTACATTACTTTCATGAAATAGTCATTTCCTGTAATGCCAAACTTATGGGCAAGTATTAGTTCCGTATATTATAGCTGCACTAATATGTTAAGTAAAGCTAGGCAATGGAATGACTAGTATAAATTGCATGCATAGCAGTAAAGATTTTCTAATCTGCGTTCAATACCAAGGAAAGTAAACGCAACTTATCCTTATCTTTATGTTCATCAACTGAAAAACGTTTTCAAGGTAACTGTTGCATCTACGTAACTTAACCCAAAATTACAATGCATGATACACCAGTCATAAAATGAGGGAATTACGACATCACTATGCATATTGTATCATGCATGCGCGCGCGCACATAAACACAGACACACATATAAACACACAAATACAAATATACACACATTCACACACACATATACGCACACGCATACACATACACACACGCACGCACATACACAGGTGCAGGTGTGGCTGTGTGGTCAGAAGCTTGCTTCGCAGCTGCAAGTTTCCGCTTTCAGTCCCATTGTTAAGTGTTTTCTACTATAGCCTCAAACCGACCAAAGCCTTGTGAATGGATTTACCAGACAGAAACACAAAGAAGCCCATCGTTTATATATATATATATATATATATGGTGGCCGTTCACTCGTGACTGAGGAAGATCGTTGCAGACATTTCGGAACGCTGTGCGCTCTAAGACTAACATATTTTGCATTTATGGAACACACACACACATACACACACACATACACACACACACACATACACACACACACATACACACACAAACACACACACAGACACACACACACATATATATATGCGTGTATATAATTATGTGTACGTCTTTATGTGTCTGTAGATGTGCTTCCGTCGCTTAGCAATCTATATTAATGTGTCTACATCCCCGTAAGCTAGCGGTTTCGCAAAAGGGACCGATAGAATAAGCACTAGGCTTACAAAGAATAAGTTTTACGGTTGACTACTTAGACAAATGCCTTTAAAACGGTGCTCCAGCATGGCCACATTTGAAATGTCTGAAACAAGTAAAAGAGTAAAAGAATATACATATAAATCAAACATTGTTTCAAGCTATGCATATGACACAAATTCCCCGCAGAAGATACAGAACCCTGGATATATTCTACAACTGCAAAGTGTGCTGGACGTGTGAGTACAAATGTGCTGAGAATAATAGTATGCAGTTTAATCCTGGAAAATTCAAAAAAGTGCGCTTCCAGCACACGAAGCTGAATGAAATGCAGACAAGTTATATTGGCCCAAGAGGGACTGCACAGTCCCTGAATCAAAGTTAGTATTGATGCATTCTTCCATGTACATCATTAGTTTGGAAATAAGTTGCAGACAATTGGCTGATTGGATCCTCCGAGCGTTCAGTAAGAAAGAACAGGAAACCGATATGGTCCTCTGGAGAATATATGTCCTCAGCCACTCAGAGAATCGCTCCTAACTATGGTCACCACATTGTGTAAAATTAACGGAGAACTCGAAACAACCCAGCGAAGGTATAAGAAAATCGTCTCAATGCAATGTTTCACGTACTTTGACAGGCTAATAAAGTTATGACTCTACTCTCTAAAGCGGAGGCGGGAAAGATAGGTTCTGATATACATCTCGAAAATTCTGGAAAGAACTCATGCCAAGCTTTGGCTGCAAGAGTTACTAAAACAGCAGAATAGGGCATCAAATTATAGTCATACGATGCCAGACATCGTCATCCAGAAACAGATATCGCCATTCAGGTGGAGATGTTGCACCAGCTAGGGCTTCAAGGGCCCACAACACTATAATACCACTCGATAAAGCCTCTGAAACTTGCATGGTGGAGACGTAGGTGCCTTCAAAACAAAACCAGATCTCTCTTCAAAGATTGCAGATGAGGGCATGAAAGTCGAGGGACAT
>NC_068983.1:153134548-153137707 GCF_001194135.2 Octopus bimaculoides | reverse complement strand
TATATATATATATTTATTTATTTATTTTTGCTACATACATCCATAATGCAGATAGAGTTAAAATCCAAGATGTGTTCTCTTCAAGCAGTGAGACCTATTTCAGCATCCCGTATCCATATGTCGATGTTATTTTTGTTTGAGATAAGCATAAAGATTGAAAGTAATGAAAAATATTTTTACACAGTAATAATATCAAAACAGGAGAATCGAAAGTTCTTTGCTATTATTTATTCAGCATTACCCGTGTTTCATTTGATAATATGTACTATCTGATTCTCACTTTCTAAAATGGGATATCTCTCAGGTGTTCTACATGTACAATTTTGTAACTCACATTAGCAAATGAGAACGTGTAATAGTGTATAAGTGATACCTAAAACTTTTCCAATCCACTGCCTTGATATCTTGATATATATATGTATAATATACGTATCTCCGCAAGGATGATAAGCAAAGTCGACTTCTGCGGAATTTTGAGTGCAGAACGTAAAGACGGACGATATACATAGTAGCATTTCCTCTGGTCGGTTAATCATCCTGTCATCTCACTGACTTAGAAACAGCTATAAATAATAGCCTCTAGAATATTGTCTTAAAAATCCCACGCGCAGTTTTCAACTTCTCTTTGTTTAGAGGGGGGTTTCAACTCAATATACTCCATGCTATTATGTATAGCTTTATCTGCTCAGTTACAATGAGAAAATTATTTATCACACACACACACACACACAAGCACACAACACCTGTATATGTATGTATGTATGTATGTATGTATATACATTTGAATGTGTGTATGCACAAAGATGTTAGGAGAGCAAAATCAGAAGAATTGTACTTGATACATTTGTATGTGAAAACACCATCACTCCGAAGTTTGATCCAAGAAATATCCATAGTGTATCCAAGCAAAGTTACAATACCGGTCTAGATAGTTTGGTGTATAGAATACGTTTAGAAGGTTATTTAAATCGCTGCACTCACTTAATGGTCATAGGTAAGCGTTTTTTTTGTATGTTTTTTGTTTTTTGTTTCAGAAAAAAGCCAAAATAAGAAATCCAACTTAACGGAATAGTACTTGTATTGTCATTTAACAATTGACAGGTTGTCGTAATGTCATCTTGTGAAGATGTTACTTCCCAATGCATATTAAAATTTGTAGCTAACAAAGAAGCAACTAATGATCTTCGTTTAACATTTTCTACTTAATAGTGTTGCGTTGCCTTCCAATACCTTATGGATATATTTCAGTTTAGCCACATGTAGATAAAAAATTCGAATCATGTGTTTTATACGATTAGATTGCATCTTTTCACATTTCCAAATTCCATAGAGAAATCAGTGTATTTTCAGTTAATTGCCAATTACACATTGGTTATGCTATTGAGTTCTCATCTCCATGTTTGAATATTGAAATATGGCAAAATTATTGTTCTTTAAATTCGCTAGCAGACATTCCAAGATAGTTCTCAGGTATTATCATAGAATTTGATATGACAGAGAATATTCCATCTCAAATAATTACTTTGGAAACGCATGATTCTTCGAGCGGGAATACGCTAGTATACCTGTTGTTTGTTATATCGCTGTGTTATTAGTTTTCATATTATCACTTACAGGAGACAATTTAACATTTAATTACAGTTTTAGATGTTTCTAGAAGTGTATTAAGAAATAGTTTTTAAAATTCTTTGGATAGAATATAACGTTGCAAGGGATGAAATATTTCTTCTGTTAAATGGCAAGGTGTTGAAGACGTAGATAATTATGTATTTTAATCGGGTGTTTGTTAAACAATTGTATAAATTTCATATACACTGGATGATATTAAAAAATTCTACTGATACAAGTAATATATTATTTTCAATCTATAGGGTTTCTGAGAAAATTATTTTTTGTGCTTTAGTACTGGTTTGTATAATTTTTGTAAATTTTGAGACTAACATCGAATTGTTTAACAATAATATCAGTATTTATGTTTAGATTTTTATAACAAACTTCTTAAATCTGCAAATAAAAGCTCTTCAATGGTTCATTGATTTATGCCTTTGGACAGGTTTAGATTATTTGATATCATTTTACAGCTAATAAAATTTCATATCAGCCTTGAAGCCATTCCATAGTGATGCTGAATTCCATTTTATTACGGGATTTTATTTTTGTTAAATAAGCAGAATTTTATTAAAGCACAGAATCTTTATAGCATGCTTTTTTTTTATTCTTCTCACTGCACTCCAAGCTCGGTTACACGGTACTGTGAACAATTATAATTATGAGGTCAATAGCCCAAAATATAAGTCAATAGCTCTTCCTTATCTTCAAACAGGGATCAGCCATATTAATTGCTTATTTCTTGATATCTGGACGTTACTTTGAGGATCATTGCTGATTGCTGCCTGGATTTTTGTTTCGTTCTGTAAATTAGAGAAATACGTCATTAATTTGAGATATTTCCAATGACTTTCTCTACATTACTTCATATTCAGTTGCCATAATTCTACAAAAGCAAATAATTCGATCTCAAATATATGTAGCCACTTGTCCCATAAATTTATTCCTATCAATTTATTTCTTTGCTTGTATTAAAGTGAACAGCGTAGTAAACTCATCACGTATATTTGCAGAATTTGTCCAAAAAGTGAATTTAACCATATTGATTTTACATTAGATTAACCTACGAAAATACTCGATAGGATGATGATAACCTTTCGATAACAATGAGATGTAAATTTTGCACAAGCTCAGCACTTTGAAAATAAAGCAGTGGAACACTTATATATATAAACAATAGTTATTTCAAAATTGTTGTTGTTCGTATGACATTCCGATGTGTGTCGAACATTAGTGGTTTGGAATATATATTTTGATAGATACTCACATAAATGAAAAAAAGATTACAAAAGTTCAAAATAATCATGTAAACATTTTATGAGGTTCCGCCACCAAAACCGCAGACCAAGAGCTAAAACCATTAAATTATATGCGCGTGAATGCGTAGCTTTATCGGAGCGGGAAGAGACGGGTAATCAGACAGCAATAGTAAACAATTCTCATTAGGATTTTAAATATATGTAGATATGAGTGTATATTCTTGAGTATGTATACAGCCAAATACATACATACGTACATACATACATACACACACACACACACACACACACA
>NC_068983.1:153129425-153134492 GCF_001194135.2 Octopus bimaculoides | reverse complement strand
ATGAATGCATGCTTGTATGGACTTGTGTGTCGTTGGAAAGTAGTAGTTCAAACCGGCAATAGAATCCTTCTGTTACATATAGATTTTACTCACATGCTCTATTGCCATGACAGGTATGTATTCTTTTAACAGTCGATTGTTCTCTACGTGGAAATCATATTTTTTATTTCATTGTCATTTGTATTATATGAAATGCTTTAAGCAATGCTGTAGGCATGACTAGCAACTTCTAAGGTAACAAAGTTCATTTCAAAAATAGTTCAGATTAAAGATGATATTCCAAATTTTATGACGAGTGATTGTGAAATGCAATGCTCTTACGTTCTTGGCGTTTTAAAAAAGTTGTCTTGACAAATATGCATTAAAAAAACAGGCATGTTCATACATATATATAGACGCATGCGTAGAGACTCACTTGATTATTCACATGCTTACACTCATGCAGGTAGACAGATAAAAGCATGCATTCGTACATATATGTAGATATATGTATGCCATAATTACAAAAACACGCAAATATCTGTGTATGTGTGTGCGTATGAACACGAATATATGCGAGTGTGTACATGAGCAAATGTAGAATCCCACATTTTATAGTTTTAGCATAACATACATTTCATCATATTATGTACAAACCGGTCTCTATCACCTTAGAAACACCAACATATATTCACTTACGGATCCACACATAACATACACACACACACGCGCACAAACACATAGTTATGTACATACCTATATTTATATATGTATGTATGTATGTATATATGTATACATGTACATCTATATATATTTATATGTATATATATATGTATGTATATAGATATATACACATTCTTACGTATGTAAATGCTTAAATACGTCCGTACATACACGCATCCATATACTTCTAATTGTGTAAATTGCTGTAGTTAAAATTAATGTGTTCGAAAAGTTTTGCTTTGTAATAGAAAATATTTCATCAGCAAATGTAAATTTTCACAAACTCGTACACTAATACACACACACACACACACACACACACACACACACACACATACACACTCACTCACACACACACTCACTCACACACACACACACACACACACACATTTCATACATACGTCCATACATACACGCGCACGCATACAGAAGTACAGATACATATACACATCTACACTCACCCACCTATATGTAGGGATACATATTTAAACTGAGGGATAATTTTTCGCCTAGTTATGAAACTTCACTGCACATATTCTTCGTTTGTTTGAATTATATTGATTATCTTAACTATAAATATATTTACAATCATGGAAATCTATTTTAAAGCGAACTTTTCCAGAAACTAAATTTCATTTGAATTACTTCATAAGTTGCTAAAGAAAATTTGCTTTAGTTTAGACAAATCGAATAAATCATTCAAAAATGTAGAAAATAAATTTATACTTACAAAATTTGTTTCAACGTGATAAGACGAAAAATACCAAGAAAAATCTGTACGAAACAGTGAATAATATTTGTAAATCAGAGAATAACAATAGAATATAACAACCACAGATAACGTTAACAATATGTGTGTACTTTTTTCTGGGTGTATGTTTGTGTTCTTGTTATAAAATCGAATAAAGGTTCACATATGCGCGCACACACAAATATGGCTCACATTTGATCGTAGAGAAATACACATGCACCTACGGACATACGAACCTATTTCTGGGCATGTGTGTTCATATATTTGTGTGCATGCCTCCGTTTGTCTGACTATATATGTTTATGCGTACACATGCACGCAGGCGTGACTGTGTGGCAAGAAGTTTAATTCCGAACCACATTGTTCCGGGTTCAATCTTAATGTGGCGATTTGGGCAATTGTTTCCTATCATAAGCTCGTGTGACTGGATTTGGTACACAGAAACTGATGGAGGAGCATCGTTAATATATGTTTGTGTGATTATATGTGTGCGTTCGTGTGTGTGTGTGTGTGGGGGGGTGTGTGTGTGTATGTGTGTGTGATTGTATTTTTGTGAATGTGCAAAAAAGATAGATGAATATTCTTTTACTTGCTTCAAGCTCTCTCTCACTCTATCTCACTTGAAAGACATGATTGGATTATTTGCTGTTCTGAACTGTTCAACGTGAAGTCTCAAAGTTGTTATAGTTTATGATATACTTCGATACAGGGCTCTTTCTTCTGCATTATGCTTCCTTACTTTATTAGAAAGCATTGCTTTCGGAATGACTGATGCTCCCACTGAAATACAGAGAGGAATGTTTAATGCTATCGTACAAACTCATATGAGATCTAAAACAGTTTTCTTTCCTGCTTTTCATACAACATTCGTGGCAATAACCATTTTGAAAAAGCCTACAGTCTTCAAAATATTTTCGTGAAAGATACCCAATGAGCGGTCATGATGAATTCTGAAGTGGTATATTTGTTGAATGAGATAATCTTTAACAAAACCTGAGCAGATTTCAAAACATAAAATTTATTTCGCTGTTTAGTTCATGGATTTGTAGGGATTTTCATACATCTTAACAATAAAACGCAGCTGTCTAGGCTTATTGAAATTAATACCATAGCGTTACTGCACGTCTTTAAAAATGCATTTAATGAATAGTCTTGATTAGTTTTATTGAAATTAAGTGACATCAATAAAAAACACCATTACCGGATTTGCTTACTCATTACAATAGAGAGCAAGAGCAAGCCATCTTTGGTGTAGACATGTTGGGAAAGAATATATAGTTTCCAGTTAGAAATATGAAAGTTCTCAAAAAAGGAAACAGAAATACTAATCTTGAAAACACTTAATTCTAGAATTTATTTTGCTTTTAAAGCTTTGAGGAAAGTAAACGGAATATTCGGAGTCTGTGGATAATATTACTTTTAATTACAGTCATCAATAGATATTTAGATTGAGGGAAAGATGAATTTGCTGTACATACATTGTATCATATATCAAGGAAACGAATCGTTGCCACTCGGTAAAAGTTGCATTAAATCTAAATTCATGCCAAGCAATAATTTACTCCGCAAAAATTAAAGACGGAATGAAACCATGACTGTTTTTGAGCCCTGAACCAAAATATAGATGAAGGTAGCAGAATATTTAGATTGGCAAAAATATGTGTTATCTCGCGTTAGAATTTCCTCTGATATTAGATTTTTCCCCTGTATTAACCTAGAGATTTTACGATTCCTAATAATGCTATATGCAGTTGCTTTTGAAATATTTACCGTCTGAATTAGAAAAGAACGAAATATAAAAAAGACAAGGAAAAAACAGTAAGTAATCCTAACATACACAAACTATAAACATACTTAAGCGTATCAGCACACACACACTGATTCGCACACGTGCGCATACACACTCACATAGACACGTACACAAATACACACATGCATATATATATCTAAACAAACATATATATATATATATGTATATATATATGCACATACTATAAATAAGTATATATATATATACATATATATACATATATATACATATATATATATATATATATATATATATATATATATATATATATATATATATATATATATATATACATACATGCACATATACATACATACATACATATAAGAGAGTCAAAAACAGTAAAGTGTAGCTGAAATATAGACTAAGAATATTTTCATGAATGCTTAAATTGATATAAATAATTTAATTTTGTGAGAAAATATTGATAAGAGTGTATTCAAATATAAGGCTTAAGCAATATACATAAAAAGCAAAATTAGTTATGAATGTAGATACAGTAATTTTTATATTTTGCTGTTGAATACGAAAGCACAAACAGAATATAAAGCACAAATAGAATATAAAAATATGAATTTATTTCATAAACAACTGTATAGCATTATTTACAATACCTTCAAAATAAAGCGGCTTATTTACGAATATATATACGTGTGTGCTTGTGTGTTTGAGTATTTATATTTATATTCATATATATAATATATACGTGTGAGTGCGTGTTGTATGTGTGCGTGTCATTATTGACATATATATATATATATATATATATATATATATATATATATATATATAGAGAGAGAGAGAGAGAGAGAGAGAGAGAGAGAGAGAAAGAAAGAGAGAGAGAGAGAGAAATAGAGAGAGAAATACATATATATATACAAATATACATATATCAACATACGTAAATATTGATGTGAATGTAAGTGCGCACGCGTGTGAGCGTGTACATTATATATATATATGTGTGTGTGTGACTGTGTGTGTGTGCGTGTGTGCGTACATGTGTATATATATATACATGCTTATTTTTATGCTTATGTCTAAAGGAATATTATTTTTTTTTTGCTCACGAAAGCAAGCATATATTTTCCTTTGCATGTTATCATCGTTTCTATTCCCAACTCATTGTTGTATTTATTTTTCTTTAATTATCTCCTCAAAATATGCTGTAATCTTATCTGTATGGAATTTATCAATTTTTTTTTTCTCCCTTATTCCTGCAGCCATTGTTTTTTCGGTCTTTTCGATTTTTATTGCATAGCAAAAATTTTAGTTCTTATTATTGGGTATACCATTGTTCAATCGTTTACTTTTCTCTCGTTCACTTTGTTGTTGATTATCATAAAGTTCTGCTGAGTAAAGGAAAACGACTTCACCTAATTTACTGAGATATGTTTGTATCCAACTAGCAAAATTATATTTTACATCTACTTCCCACAATTCAGAAAGGAACTCACTAAACAGCTTCCGTACTTACTCGACCTTATCTACTCCAAATATTCTAACAGTTTTATGTTGAAACTGGTCATATCCAACATTCCATACCTAAAATAAAGTGTCGTTCTATAAGTATTCAATTCCATCTTTATCATTTCAAAGATACGAAACAATCTATGTGCAAATAGATAAGCATTCAATTTGAGAGGTTGATTTAAATGCTCAATTGTTATGATTAAGCTTAACTCTTTACCAATTGTGTATATCAATATCAATATATATTTATAAAATATCAATATATTAATATACGCGTTTATGTGTGTGTGTGTGTGTGTGTGTGTGTGTGTCTGTGTGTGTGTGCTTGTGT
>NC_068983.1:153122057-153126958 GCF_001194135.2 Octopus bimaculoides | reverse complement strand
ATATATATATATATAATAGAGAAAGAGAGAGAGACAGACAGAGACTGAGATGAAGATGTAGAGAGAGAATCATATACATATATACACTGAGAGGTTATTTTAAACAATCTTTGTAACTGTGTAGTTGAATCTTTCTGGTAACAAACTAAAATATGTCTTCGGTGGACGAAAAGTAATTATAAGCCATGAAGTTAATGCATCAATTCTCCATAAAGCTAATGCACCGACAATTATATTCTGCCTTCTTGACTTCTCTTAATGACTTTAGTCTTCGTTATTTGTTTCCACTACTTTTTAAATGTGTAGTCTGAAATATTTTTTTGTTGCTTTGCATATTTTCTGTGTTCCTTACGTATTGTTACTTGTGACATTTATTACGTCTGTAAACTTTCAAAGTATTATTGGAATATAATCACCGGAACAGTGACTAAAAATCAATATTGTTGAAAACTATGATAGAAAGGTTGAAATGCTTCTTCGTTAAAGCGTTTAAATTCCGAAGATAGCCATGGTTATATTGCACCATTATTGGACATTTTCTATTCGTTAATATTCTGTTACTCATGGTATATATGGCATTTATACACATCTATATGGTTATATAAATATGCACATGCATACATACTTACATACATACATGCATGCATATATACATACATACATGCATACATACATGCATACATACATACATACATACAAAAATAAGAGGAATGACAAGCAAAAGTGGACTCCTATATGCTAGAAATAGATGCCGAATCACCTAACCATGAAGAATATGTTCTCAGTAAAAAATTTCAGCGAGACACCAGATCGTAAGACAAATGAAAAAATACTAAATAAAAAAAAAAACGATTAACCTACGTACCATTGGTGAACGTTCTGTGTCTAGTTCTGGAAATTATATTTTATAAATAGACAGACTACGTTGATGATCCTGCAGATATTTACTTGTGTAAATATTAACAGGTGAAACCAATGGTACGTAGGTTAATCGTTTTTTTTTTTTATTTAGTATTTTTTCATTTGTCTTGCTCTTGTACGGTCTGGTGTCTCACTGAAATTTTTTACTGAGAACATATTCTTCGTGGTTAGGTGATTCGGCATCTATTTCTAGCATATAGTGTCTTCTACTATAAACTCGGGGCGACCAAAGCCTTGTGAGTGGATTTGGTAGACGGAAACAGAAAGAAGCCCGTCGTATATACGTGTGTGTGTGTGTGTATGTGTGTGTGTGTGTGTGTGTGCGCTTGTGTGTGTATGTGTGTGTGTTTGTGTGTCTGTGTTTATCCACCAACCATCGCTTGACAACCGATGATGGTGTGTTTACGTCCCCGTAACTTAGTGGTTCGGCAAAAAAGACGATAGAATAACTACTAGACTGTTCGACTAAATGCGGTGCTCCAGCATGGCCGTAGTCAAATGACAGAAACAATTAAAAGACTAAAGGAATACAAAGAATCTATGGTAAAGACCGATAGACTGTAACTGTAATTGGGAAGTGTACTTCAACTATTATATCTTCAGCCTTTTAAGCAAATACGTGCATTCATGAAAGTGGGTGTCTCAACGATAAGTGAAACAACAATAGCCTATCAATGATAAAATCCTACCTTCCTTTCCACCCAACAGTCTCGAACTGTGTGCAACAATTGCGGATGTGTCTTTCCAATTGCAACTGAGATGTGAAATAACTATCAAAACCATAATACGAAACATAGAATTGGTTATAATAGTTTCGAAAATGTTCAAATGTACATAGTTTAATTGTATACGGATCTCTTACAAACTCTTACTTATTGATTTATATCAGAATTCCAACAATTTGATATATTATTAAATTTCATGAGAAGGTTTGTAACTTGTCATCATTGAAATAAATCGTTATTTATATGAAGTATAAACGCGAAATTATAAAATATAACTAAAAAGATAATGCTAGTAAGAAACAAAGTATAGTTAAAAAGTTTATAATATGATTCATATATTTGAATTAGGAAAATAATTTAAATTTACTTGTTTCTACAATTTCGATACGATATAAGAATTTACAAATTTATAACTTGTGATTTGTATGAGAGAAATACATTGATCAATTACGAAAAATAAATAAAGTTAATTGAATTACAATAGTTTTGAGTTTAATAGAACCATGGTATTTTGACATAGTACACAATGAGATTATTTTCAATACATTCAAGATGAATAGCAAAAGTAATTATAGATGTTGCAATTTAAAATCAACAATGCACACATATACATTTACGTAAGCACACGCTCAAAAAAATGAACAGAAGTGTGTGTATGTGTGTGTGCGCGCGCGTTTATATATATATATATATATATATATATATATATATATAACATTTTTTAATTAAGGTACTCAGAAACCTGGATGTTTGTACATTTACAGATTTTTATTAATGTCACTTATTAAATGAAGCGCTTTTCATCTAGTCGTGTAGGTTTTTCAATTTCAAAAACCTACACGACTAGGTGAAAAGCGTTTCATTTAATAAGTGACATTAATAAAAATCTGTAAATGTACAAACATCCAGGTTTCTGAGTACCTTAATTAAAAAAAAATGTTTATATATAATTTCTGTACTTCACCTCCAAACCTTCAAATATATATATAGATATATATATATATATATATATATATGCATAAGTATACTTGGACATATCTTTGTCTCTCTCTATCTCTATATGTACGCATACATGTACGTTGCATATAAGCTCAGAAGGTAAAAGTACTCCGTACAGAATTCGTGTAATTATTTTGGGGAGTGTTGTGATCAGACTATGATACGACTCACTGTTCCGCTGTGGTCGCTGTTCAAATTAAAGCCTCAATGAGGAATCTTATCCATGAATTAAAGAAATGTCTGTTTTACTGAATTTTAACCCAGTGACTGGACATCCGTATACATTTTATGAATACTTACTCATATACTGCCTGTATTAAATGAATGACGTGAATAACGTTAAACGCAGAAATCAGTGCAGAAAGAGACTTGCTCACTCATCCAACTTCAATTTGTAACGATTACAAATAATCGCTACGATTGAAACATCTGTGTTTTCATACCGATTATTTAAATCTCACTCATTATTGCAAATCAAATAAATACGAGTGTTCAATAGGATATAACCACTGGTACATAACGAACAACTAAGTGCAAATTTCTGTAGCGCTAAAATCTCTTTGTGATCTAAAGTTGTGGCAGACATATATCTTCTTTCCTTGAGAAATTGTCATCAGAAGTACGTGCTAAGGAAGTAGCAATATATTCTGCAGGAGGTTCATTGAATACACGCCGTGAAGTATAAGACCTGCAGTGCGTACATTGTGCTAAGTGAACTCAACGATTGAAGACTAACTAGTTTAATCAAAGTTATCCCTAAGTTGGTAATACATTCTATAATCTATAATGGGAAGATATTATCAGGTATTTGTAAGCAACATCCTGGTATGTGTTCCAGTGACGTTAGTGACTTGTATTACACCAAATGGAACGAACATTTCTAGCTTTTATTTTATGGTTCGAATATGATAACGGTTACCTTAGCCGATATCTTACAGAAACACACGACACGATTTCATAAGGCATCACAAGTGTAATATAATATAGCAAATACATTATGGTGATTTAAGACCATATGTTTTCAACTGCTAACACAGTAGAACATTTTTCTCCTTCATTCATTGGACTGTGTTCCAGATTTTTGATTGCTGCTACTTCATACATCGTGTTAAGCTCGTAGTTTTAAGCATTTTCTGTAATCGTCACATCCAAATCTTATTTCTTCTAACAGACTAATTTCTACCCTGTTGTCCTCTTTTATTACTCGAACTTTAGGAAAGTTGAAGTATTTCAGTTTGACTATTCTTGCAATCAATGTGTGATGCGTTTATCTATCAAAATAGGGAGCTCTACTTAACTTCCTTTTTATATAGTCATTCAAACTAACAATATTTTATCTCTATACCAACTGTTTTGAGGGATGAGAAACCTCGTTTTGGTACTATTTGCCCCTCTATTTACTTTTCTTGGAGTATGATATGGATGCAGTGTACTGAAAGCACTACGGATTTCCTCTGATTATTTATCAGCTTGTCTGATTATCTAATGTATACCTTTCAATCAGTAAAAGTTTGTTGAAGGAATTGAATCGTAATAGACACCGGTTACCAAGAAACATGCCTTGTCTCCAAAAGCTTTTACTATTCTATTTTTGTTGTTCAATAATATTATATAACACAGATAAAGTGACTGATTTCCTGTGTATCGAAAATTAACCAGCTATCTGATAATTTACCTCTGTTAGGTGATTTCAGATGCAGCGCTACATAAATAGTGCTAAGTAAGAAAATGTAAACGCCCATCCCGAACAGACATAAAAGTCAGGCCCTTCACAGGTAACAGTAAAATTCTTATGCAGCTGACATGAGGAATTACTGAAAAAACACCTTTCAGTTATAATGACTACAAGTAGCATTAGACTGAATTAAACATTATGCTTTTTTTTATATTTAAGCTTTTCCGCTATTTAATGTTCGTATTATATTTCAGTATATGTTTGTGTGCATGAGTCTGTGTGTGAGTGTGTGAGTGTGTGTGTATGTGCGCGCGCGTACGTCTGTCTGTGTCGGGGGGGGCGTGCATGTGTGTGTGTGTGTGCTCGGGCGTGCTTGTGTGTATGTGCGTATGTGCATATATGCAGAGATAAATATAATAATCATTCAATTTATGTCAAGTTATATGTAAGAATGTTTTCTAAGTGTGGGCAAGAGGAATCATTTAAGTTACTGCTAATTTACTCTTATACATTATACATATTGTGAGAAAGAGATTGAGAGAGGCAGAGAAAAATGGGAAGTGATAGAGATAAAGGAATTG
>NC_068983.1:153120685-153121946 GCF_001194135.2 Octopus bimaculoides | reverse complement strand
TGTGTGTGTGTGTATGTGTGTGTGGGTGTGTGTGTGTATGTGTGTGTGTATGCATGTGTGTGTGTGTGTGTGTGTGTGTGTGTAGATGGATAGATAGATAGATAGATAGATAGACAGGGCTGGTATTCTGCTAACTTGTGTGATTTAAATAGTTTCTGGTAGTAAGCATTAGCTCTTCTGCAGCAAAAAAGAAATATCTTTCTGTCTTGGCCATTTCTGATCTTTTTGTTGTTATACCTTTCTTCACTTTTCTAGCTGTCACATGTTACCCAAGTTTGAAAGATATCTGTCAACGTCTTAGTATGCAACAAGGCATTCTTTAATCTCATTTCCCGCTTTTTTCCTTAACTTTTCTATAGATTTTTCTTGCCAGATTTCCTGACCGCTACTAACTCATACTCAGTTTTATATTTTGGGGGATTCTTTCATGATCGAAGAATAGTTGTGTTGTGCTCTTTATTTCTAGTTACCATTATTACATTCTCAGTCTATTTCGTATTAGTTCACTTTTCGATACTGTATTTATAGCATAAGTATTTTTTTGAAAATGTTATAGTTCTTGAAGAATTCTGTCTCATTAAAAGTCATATAAAATATTTTTCTCAGTGGAATTGGAGTGGTGTGTTGTAAATGCAGATATTATTTTATATATTTTCCATGATATTGTTCATAACTTTCACTGGATAATCCTTGTTAAACTACTTCTTATGAAAGTATGTGTAAATATTTATGGAAAAGCTCATTTCTACCATTTCATCTCAATACTCATTTATTCAGTTGAGACAGAAACAGTTCAGCACTCTCGTATGATTTGCAGGAAAACGGAGTGAAATGTAGCCCCTATTCCTAGCAAATCCTTTTCGGCTCAGCTACTAAATTTCCCTCAAATATACTGCCACAAAAATTACGAACTGGACAAGGTACGTACTATATGCACATATGCAAAAAAAAAAATACGCGCACACAGATATACATAGATACATATATGTGAGTGTGTGTGTGTGTGTATACAGATATATACAGGCATGTGGGTGTATGTGTGTCTGTGTGAAGTGTTTAGTATTATAAACATTAATTTATCTGAATGATGACATTAATAGTGATGCTTAATACCAAATCTTCTTACCCTTTGAGTATTAGTATAAAATCAATTGAAATTATCGAAAATAAATTCTATTCAAAAATATAGCTACTCGTCAGCTCGTAAGTAGAACAATAATTAGATATATATCTCAACCAACAATAAGTACCAAATGAATTA
>NC_068983.1:153118081-153119876 GCF_001194135.2 Octopus bimaculoides | reverse complement strand
TATATATATATATATATATGTGTGTGTGTGTGTGTGTGTGTGTGTGTGTGTGTGTGTGTGTGTGCACGCACATACGCTTGTTAGAAACTGTGTACTAGTATTTCTGTGTGGCTAGAGATTATAACGTTAGATATATCGCTGGGGATGGTCTGTACTTATGCGTGTATTTGTAGGAATATTTGTTGCTGTGTAAAGGGATAGGACACATGTGTGGGTGTGAATACAGACCAGTTGGTAAGAGTGTACACGCAGGACGACTTACCGTTTTGTAGCTATTTATTCGCGAATGCTTTTCGTATTTGCACATTCAATATTTCTTAGTCGTACCTAAATTCGTCCCCAAACATCAGATTTCTACACAACTCCACATCCTTGAAGTATATCAATTCGTTCCATCCCTTCTTTCGTTTGATTTTATATATAACTGTCATTATCAACTGTGTGGAAGTGTCTATTTGCCATGAACTGTTTTGTCTTATATTGATAAATTATCGCATGGGATATTAATGTTTCCAATATCTTTTCTACACCAGATCGCGTATAAATAGATTCTGTGAGGCATTCCGCCTAGAGGATTCTAACGGTGTAGTCTTCTCCATTCCAAATATCATAGTATAAATTTAAACCCGCATATGTATATACGTGTATGCAAATGTATGTATGTATTGTAAACATTACCATCCATCCGAAGTCTAAAATAATACACCTCATCAGGTGGGGAGTGCATATTATGTGTAGATACACAAACACACACGCACCATATACAATGTGTACATCCGTACATATATATGCATATACGTACATATATAGATGGGTAAATACTTATGTGTATATCTATATACCTGTATGTGTGTGTTAAAATAGTAGTTGATGTTATTCTCAGTAAATTATTAAACAGCTAGAACATCTCTGGTAATGTTAATATCCCACTTCTCTCTGACCTCTCCTTATTGCTTTTGTTCACATATGTGTGTGTGTGTGTGTGTATGTGTGTGTGTTTCTGTGTGAAATGTATGATACAAGGAGATGGAATGGAGAGAATTTACTCCATACTACAACAGTTGTTTCAGTGCGTTAGAATCAGGTGCTAGGTGCTAAGAGCTTCATACATACGTATTATTTTATAGATGTTAAATAAATCTGATCCAGCAATAGGTGTGTACTTTGCAAGTCATGCTGGATCACCGCTATTTCACTATTTTTCCTTGCCTGTATTTTATTCTTAGCATTCCCTTGACAAAGAGCAGCACGTAGAATCAAATAGACACAAGTTACCAAAATGCTATAATAAATTAACGGAAAGGAAAATAGAAGAAATGTAAATTATAAAACAACTAGACTAAAAGTAATGAATGAAGATAAAAAATAAGTCAAAAGTATAAAAATATAAATTAACAAAACTTCTTATTCAATACGTTCTTTACCATAGATGTGTCTCGCATTTTATAAAGATAGATGACCACTCTAAGATTATAATGTTGCTAAAACATAAACTAGAAGTTTTCCTTATCTCTTTTGTCTCATAACGTTTTACTTCAAAGGAAGTCATTTACGCGTGGCTAAATAATTATTCCAGCGGGATACCAACTCGTCTGCAAGATTACTCGTAAACTTATTTTAGCTCTTCTGGGTTCCTACAACCGTCGCTTTATCAGTCATTAATATATTCCTCCACACAAAAGGCACTTATTCGTCCGTACCCGTAAACATACACACATGTTCGTTTAATTGGTGAATACATAGAAACAATGATATATTAATTTATATATATATATATATATATATATATATATAT
>NC_068983.1:153116863-153117892 GCF_001194135.2 Octopus bimaculoides | reverse complement strand
GTGTGTGTGTGTGTATGTATGTATGTATATACACATACGTATGTATTCCGCTCAAAGGTAAATACCCCCTTCAATTATGAATGACCATGGTATTGCACCTAGAAAGTTACCCTCCGAGGCTCAATTCCGTGCAAGGTTGTTTATGGGAGACCATCAGTCGCTCATACATATCAGCCTCCACTCTCCACGCCACCGATGATTTGTAGCGGAAAGTCAACTTGGTACCAGTGACGTCGCTGCTCACTTCTACCACTGAGTAAACTGGAACGACGTAGACTAAAGCGTCTTCCTGAAGGACACAACACACAGCCCGGACCGGGATTCGAACTCACTACCTCATTATTGTGAACCTCAAGCTCTAACCAGTGATCCACATACACACATATACACACATACTAACACATACATGCATATATATATTTAATTTGGATGTGTTTGTGTGTCTGTGTGTTTATGCATGCATGTATGTGTGTGCAAGTGTGTATGTGTGTGTGTGTGATTGCGTGTATATACTGCCCTTTATACTCATGTACACACGTATATATTATTTATCTTTTATCTTTTACTTGTTTCAGTCATTAGACTGTCATTATGTCAGGGCACTGGTTGAAGAATTTTTAGTCGATTGATTTCACCCCAGTAATTATTTACTTTAAATCTGGTACTTATTGTATCGATAACTTTTGCCGAACCGCTACGTTACGAGGACGTTATTAGCACCTGATGTCAAGTTGTCGTGGGTGACAAAGACAGACACAGAGATATACACATACCTATATATATATACGATTGGCTTCTTTCAGCATTCTTCGCCCAAATCCACTTGCAAGGATTTGACCAGCCAGAGGATACAGTAGAAAATATTTATCTAAAGTACCGAGGAGCGGATCTGAACACGAGACCATGTGGGTGGGAGGTGTTTCACCACATAGCCAGGCCTGCGACTATATACATACTACTAACGATTTCATTTGCTTGGTTGTCAGGGGTGAAAGCAATCGTATATACATATATATATATATATATATA
>NC_068983.1:153103653-153113109 GCF_001194135.2 Octopus bimaculoides | reverse complement strand
ATATATATATATATATATATATATATACATACATACATACATAAATAAATATGTACAAACGTACATGTATACACACACACAGGCATATACACACATACACACATCACTACGTAACATATCAAGATCTCTAAACATGCTGAAATTTCAGAATTGTATAAAAATATTATTAGAGATATGATTGGCAGTCGTCGGATTAAATTTCTTTAGCCTTGAGAGGATTAAGGAAAATGAAGAAATCTCTTGTATTTATCCACGAATAAGAATTTAGTTGTGTTATAATGTAATTTTATGTATCTGTTTGCCTGTGTGTTTTAGTTGGTTGTCTTCCTTCATTAAACTGTTTATAGCTTCTTTTTCGACATTTTTTCTTCAAAATATTTTATAAATATTCCTTTTATTTGCCTCTTTCTATTTATTTGTTACCTTAATTGACAGGTAAAGCTACATCTAGTATTTTCTAACACAATTTGACAGCCAGAATGTCTTAATACTATTTGAGTACAATATTATCACTCGTAGCTTTTCTAGCTATGTTATGTGGTTAACACACATTAAGAAAGAAAAGTAAACTGCAGAAAGCAATCACTTTCACGTATCTGATGAGTTGTTAATAACAATAGAACCAAGAACAAGTAGTAGTAATAAGTATTATAGTTTATATAAGTAATAATCGATATTCTTATTACTAGTAATGTGAGCATTCAGAATAACCATCTTATTTATAATAAGATTGTTGATACAGGATGTATTAAGAGATTTTCTAACGGACTAGCTTCCTGTATTAATATTATTTTCCATATCTTACTATTATGAGTAATAATGATCACAAATTTTAGCTAAAAGCCTGCAATTTCGAGGAATAGAGTAAGTTGATTACATCGAGACCCTCAGTGTTCGACTGTTAGCTATTTTATCGAACCTGAAAAGATAAAAGACAAAGCCGACTAGGGGGAATTTGAACTCGAAATGTAAAGAGAGCCGACTACCTCTAAGCATTTTGCCCGGAGTGCTAACAATTCTGCCAGGTCGCTGTTCTTTCTACTGTAAGTAATATTGCAATTGATATTAGTAATTATTATTTCTAATTAAGGTACATGTTCAACAGTTTAAAAGGAGATGACAAGTCGATTAGAGTGACGCCAGTAGAAGAATGGTATTCTATTATATCAACCACGGAGAGGCGGAAGGCAAAGCTTGGCGCCCGAGAATGAAGTGTTCCGCTTCCAGCAACATGTTCTCTGCACAAGAAGCTTATCAATCTCGACCCTATCGATCAGAAGGTTTTTATCTTTAGCTCACAATTCTAAATTTTGGACAATCTACGTCATCCTTATCTCCGAGCCTATGGTCTGGGTTCCCGAATGCAGTTTAGCAATATTCATATTCGCACATTCGTGACCTTTCACAAAATTGCTAACATCTTATCAGCTTTCGATGTTTTCATGTCATCCCTAACTTATCAGCTAAACCAACATATCGAAGAGGCATTTAAAATGACATTCTAGACACTCACCAATGATGAAGCACGACATTTCTAGGAACACATGTTGCTAATAGTCTAAAGGTTGAACTGGGCAGGTGAATACCTACATCGCGTTTATCCTTACATTCTATTAGACTGTCGACATTTGACCAACTCTCGTCTGAGCAGATCTATGTGTCTGCTAGCCCAATTGATGTAGACGCAAGTCATTCTCGCTCTGAAGGAATCCAGCTGCTCACAACTCCCTTAGAAACATGCTGAGTGTTCTCGAGCCGCTGAGACACGCAAACAGTCACGAATTGAGATCAGATCACCTGTTGAAATCGTTGGACGGTGAGAGAATGGAATATTTATTTAACGGAGTAGCATTTCTTGGTAATGAGATGTTTGAAATGCATCAATAATATCACTAGATGATCACTAACTTCAAGCAGTCAAGTAATATGCTCAGAGGAATTTCCGCTTTAGAAATATATACAGCACTAGCGGCAGACAGGAACGATGACATCTTTGGGAAAACTCTAAGAATTAACAAGATCGTGTTGTCTAGTGTACCCGGGAGTACTTACGGTTTGGGAATTACGACGGATAGTTTCGAGAAATATATAGTTTCTTATTATTTCCATGGGCACTACCGTCTGAACATCTAAAGAATTAGTAACGGAGAGGAATGACTGAGAGATTAACTAGGTGGAAAAGCAATGATGCACGCCTTCGTGCAGTGTCCAAAGACTGTTGAATTAAATACCAACCCCTGTATCTCGTGATTTACAACACAGTCCTACAGTGTGCTCTGGCCCCTTTAGATGGGAAGCTACAGGCCCAAAAAACATCTGCGCCGCCACTGTCGCTGCTGCATCATCTGCACTACTACTACTACTACTACTACTACTAATAATAATAATAATAATAATAATAATAATAATAATAATAATAATAATAATAATAATAATAATAATAATAATAACAATGATAATAATAATAATAATAAATTAAAATTACGATAAATGTAAACAAACAAACGAAGTTTGCTTTTAGAACCGTCGAAATGTCTTAGGAAATTAAAGAAGTGATTTTTAAATTATCAAACGTAGGATAATGCTAATAATATAGCATTTGAGAATTTAAGAATCACTTCTTTAATAATAATAATGATGATAATGATAATAAGGATTCTGAATGGCGACAAGAACTGAAACAAACAGTAGTCTTCCCCAAACAAGTAGAACAAATTATTTCAGTTAGGGAAGTGAACGAAATCAGCAAAAAAAATGAGCAAATGGGAGGCACCGGGATCAGATGCAATTCAAGGCTACTGGATCAAAAGACTTCTGAATGTCATGCACGAATAGCTGCGCAACGTAACACCTTGTTAAATGCCAACCAAGTAATACCAGAGTGGTTGACATTGGGTAGGACAGTACAGTGCTTGAAAAACACCGAAAAAGGTAGACGATTAAAGGCCGATATCCTGTTTGCCACTTATGTGGAAATTATTGACTGGAATACTCGCAGAGTCAATTTACGAACATCTGGGAAAAAATGGAGTCCTGCCACATGAGCATAAGAGCTGCAAGCGTAAGTGCAGAGGTACCAGGGATCAACTCCTGATAGACAAATATGTAGTTAGAGACTGCAAGAGGAGGAAAAGTAACTTAGCCATGTAATGGATCGACTATCATTAGGTGTATGATATGATCCCACACTCTTGGATACTGGAATGTATGAACCTCATTGGTATTGCACGGGATGTTGAGCGATTGTTTCGAAAAAAATATGACGAATTAGAGCATACGGAAGAAGTTTAGGGACAGTAGGAATCAGGAGGGGCAACTTCCAAGGGGTCCTCCTTTCCCCACTGATCTTTATACCGTGCTTGATAACACTAACACTGATTACTTTATAATAATGATGTAACCCAAGTCAGTTCCATTATTGACACGGTGTATACTTTGTATGGAAGGGCTAAAAATACCGCCGGGAGATGTTATGAAGCAGATAGAAGAGACGGGCTATAAGTACTTGGGATTTTGGAACTGGATTAATTGATGGAGAAAGAAATGACAGAAAAATTAAATACGGAGTACTTGCGCATACTGAGACTGATCATTAAGTCGAAATTAAACGGACGGAATAAGATTGAAGCTATCAATTCCTGGGTAGTTTCACTACTTAGATATGGAGCAGGGGTAATCGCATGGACTTTAGACGAACCAAACAGCTTAGACCAAAAGACAAAGAAGTTGCTAACTAGATATGAGACACTCCATCCAAAAAGTGTCACAAACAGACTGTATGTACCAAGAAAGAGAGGAGGCAGAGGATTTATTGGATGCGAACACAGCATTAGAGCAGAAGAAAACAACATAGTATCGTATGTAAAAAATGCCGTAGAACTGCTGTTATTAGAAGAAGATCAGGCCTGTGTAGGCTTCGATTTCCGAGCTTTCTGACAATATTACACTGACGTTGTCTGCACAATCCGACACGAACCTTCCGTTTCATAGATCAGGTAGGATGCCCCTCGAAATATCCAATTTACTCAGTAGTGGCTCGAGAGCCAGCACGTACCGAGGGGGTGAGAGTGCGCATTCTGGACGGACCGAGTGAGCGAATCTAAACGACCCTGATAAATGGTCGGTTACTTTGACCATCGAAAAGATGCCGCTCTCCATTGCAGCGATCCGGTCTCTGAAAAGGGGACCAAAGCCAGCTGCTGCGTATACACACGCCAAGTGTTGATGATTGACCCTGTCAAGAGCTTTCGATTGACCAAAGCCTCACCCATGCCAGCTTCCTTCCTTACCCTCTCTATGATGTAGCGCGTGAAGTGGAGGTTGTCGAGGATAGATCTGTTCGGGATAGCGCATATCTGCACGTTACCGACCAGCTTACGGACGACAAGCGCCAACCTCTTGGCTAACACCTTGACCAAAACTTTATAATCTGCGTTTAGTAATATAATTGTTCTTGCTAGCACTGCTGGTGCTGCTATTTCTGCTGCCATTTCTTCTTCTTCTTCTTCTTCTTCTTCTTCTTCTTCTTCTTCTTCTTCTTCTTCTTCTTCTTCTTCTTCTGCTGCTGCTGCTGCTGCTGCTGCTGCTAGCTACCGCTGCCGCAGCCGCCTGCACCGTCGCTGCTGCTGCCGCGGCTGCTACTACTACTACTACTACTACTACTACTACTACTACTACCAGCAGCAGCAGATTACTGTGAAGTTATACATCATTCAAAAGCATGGCCCACGATGCAGTAGGATGACACGCGATGGCATGTATGACACTATGAATGCCATACGTTTCGTTTCGGCGAATGATAAACCCCTGCCTTATAAGATAAGTATTAAATAATTTCATAATACCCACAATTTTTGAAAAGAATTTCCAGTGATATACAGAGGTCGTATTGTTGCAGTTCTCTACGTTTTGCCATTACCTCCTTTTATTCACCATTTATGTGCATCCTTAGGATTCCGACTTGTGCAATTCCAGCTGCTACACTTAGAAATCATATTAGACACATTACTTAAATACTGCATTGATTTTAAAACTATTGCATTCTTTCCATAATTCTTTAACATCTCTGCTGGATTCCGCATGAACTTACATAGCCTTTCATGTTGCTATGTCATTTATTAATTCACTATTGTCATGTTTGTCATGTAATATTGTGGAATATATAAATGTATCCATTGCACACACACAATCACACGCACACACCTATATATACGTAAATGTGTGTGTGTCTATCTATCCAGCTATTTATTAACATACCTATCCATCTATCAATCATCAAACTATATATATATGTATATGTTTGTGTGTGTGTGTGTGTGCGTATGAATACATGCATCTATAATCAAATGATTTTATCTGTCACTTTATACCTATATCAATAGTTAGTAACGAAAGATAAAAAGAGAAGATAGAGACAGAGGAGAGAGAGAAAGAGGAGAGAAAGAGGAGAGAGAGAAAGAGAGAGAAACACAAAAGCATATATACCCACATAGATATATAGATGAAAAGATATGTAGATAAACCGATACAAAGCTAAGCCGATTCACCAGGGTTGATACATGACATATGTTCGAAAAAATTCCCTTCTCTATACAGACAGACACACACTGACACATATGCATGTATTTATACACACACAGACGCACACAACACATACACCCACATACGGCACATACGTATCCTTATGCTTGTATATATGTTACTATTCATGTTTGTATACTGTTTGTATATATTGAGAGATTGAATATCATTGCAAAACTACTTTTATCATCACGCGCGAGCGCGCACACACACGCACACACATGCAAACACGCATATGTAAAATACGTTCACTTGTGTATATATGTATGTATGTATATATTTTGCGATGCATTTTAATGTTTATTTGGGTGCAGTTATTCTGTTAAATAGAGAGAAGTAATATTTATGTAAAGGCACTGAGACGATATTAAATATTAAGAGCCAGTTGTATAGTTATTTTCTTTTGCCTCTTTCTAACCATAACTGAACAGCTTTCATTGCACGAATAACCCGACTCGTCTTATGTGTTGATGTATATCTGTGTCTCTGCTGGTATGTGCGCGCGCAAACAATATACGTATACGTGTTTATGTGCAGCATAGAATTAATATGACAACAGGAAGCCGAGGAGGTGAATTTTTCAGAAAGAGTTCTATTTGCTGAACCTTCCTATCAGACGAGTTGCAAGAAGGAAAGTTACTAAAATTTTGTAGGAAGCCTCTCGGCAGGAGGGGAGAGTAAGTGATATCTCTTTGGAAAGAAAGTTTACATGTAGACCATGTGACGGTAATCAAGGCCATTAGCTGTGGCACTGGTTTTCACTACAATGAGTGCAAATACTTCATTGCTTTGTCTATATGTTTTCTTGAAATTTAGAATTTCTCCGTCTGTGTACATTATGCATATCAGTCACACTAGTGGCAAGTTGAGAACCATAAATTGCTTAATATTACGTGTATACATTATTGTTGTTGTAATGCCTGAAGTCACTTTAATTTGTCATGCCGTTAATGTTCCCGCTTCAGACATCGATATCATAAAATTTAGAATATGGTGACGGATTCAAGAGATAAATTATATGGATTTTGATGTACCGCACTTTCATAGTAGTCAATAAATCCACAAACAGAAGTATAAAGCCCCGTGACCTTCCTACTGTAGACGCATCACATTATGAAGGATGTAACAATTTAGTGCCACTGTGCAGCACCTTGGGCAAGTATTTTTTACGCTCGCTCCTGGTCGACCTATGCCTTGTGAGTCAATCTGATAGACGGAAACAGTAGGGACGCCACTGTATATATGTCTACATATATATATATATATTATTATTATAAAATCTGGTAATTAGTCATATATTAATTAATATCGATTAATTAATATCGATATATATATATATATATGCATATATATGTGTGTTTGTGCTTTCATGTGTTTGTGCCTATCTTCCTACCGCTTGAAACGGTGTTGGTTTGTTTGCGTACTCAAAATCAAGTGGTTTGGGAAAAAAACCGATAGCATAAATACCAGACGAAACACGTAGTGAGGTGGATTTGATCGAGTAAACTTTTCAAAGTGGTGCCTCAGTATGGGGACGGTCTCGTGACTGAAACAAGTAATGGAATAAAAGTAAAAGGATAGTAAGATATACGCACGTTATTGATAATAAATGTATTGATTTTAAAAATTACGTATAATGTCTTTTATTGCCTCTCTTCAATACATGTAAAGGCTTACCAATTATATATTTGCACTGTTATATTCCAAACACATACAGCTAAATTAAACGTCAGATATTTGATAAAATCCCTGTTTTATAAACACTAGTTCTATTATATTTTTCGTTCATGTATTTCTCACTTCTGCCTCTGACAAATTTAATCTGTCATCTACAATGGTACATAACCAATATATCTAAAACATTTTAGAATATAACAGACTCCATTCTGACAGTTCCGATTTGATTTAAGAACTGTATTCATCAATTTTGTATTCATGCTTTTGTTCCTGATGTAGTCTAGTTGTAATATGCCACGAACTACCAAAGCTCAACATTGTCTGCTCTTGACATATTTGATCTGCATGTAATAAATCAATTCCTTAAAACGTAACATTCGGCTCGTCTTTTCATTAACAACATTCGGTTCATCTTGAATCCTGTATTAGTCAATGCTCATGTTGATCCTATTCACTTGTCTCATCAAGAAATTTTTGGAGAGCATTTACTATTGACTTAACCATATAACTTAGGCATCGATCGAGTTGATATATTACACAATAATCGGTTCAGATTGGCGTGGATCTCTTTCGACAAACTCCATTACGATTTAGGCTTTCAGATACAGTCATGAACATTTGTATTACACAAATAACAAAGGGTATTTGCAGATCACCTGTCACCAAGAAAGATATATACATCAAGCACAATATCGATATTGATAATATCCATTCATTTCAGCAAATTTGGAATAACATTCGCCATTTCAAATATGATCAATGTAAAATCTGAACAGAATGTATTATAACACAATTCATTTGCTATTCTAACTAAACAACGATCAACATTGTTTTCTGACATTCATATTGTACAAAACCTATTTAACATTTACTAAGCGATCTGTTCTAGCTTTCTATTTACGCCGCCGAATACTTACTGTATTTCAATTGTCATAAATCCTTGCTGTTGGCGTAGCTGACTAAACATTGATATTTAGATTACTCAAGTGAATTATCTCATAGTTTGGGTAAACCAGAGATCTTGAGTTTATTCGACGTTTATCAACATCCACGTGACTATTTCATCTTTTGCAAGTGAAGTCTTTTTCTTCTTTGTAATCCTCCGACCGCTTCCTCATCAACATCATCATAACACATTGCTCTTTTGTTCTCCATTTCTTTCCTTTCTCTTATCAACATTTCTTTATGAACTTCTTTTGCATAATTCTTCTTTCTTCATATTTACCTTTTCTCTTTTCATATAGAATTGTTTATCCATCTTTTACCTTGCACGTGCATATAGTGTTCCTTGTTTTTCTCCTCCACCTCCCTTGTGTAACAATATCATCAGCATACTGGTCGTTGCGGTTGCCACCGTTGTTTTTCCCCGTAACCAAAACATCATCACCACCAGAATCATTAACATCAACATCATTGTCATTGTTTTCGCCATTGATGCTGTCTTCATTTCATTATACTAAATACTGCCTTACCTACCACCATCATTGTCAGTGTTATTTTCATTGTTATTTTTTCTAAATTTAAACTTTTCATCTTGACTTGTTACAATCTATGAATTCTTTCAATATAAATTTATACTGCCTTTTAAATATCGACCTCATCTTTCACGATTAAAGTTAATTGAATATTTACATCGACTCTCTTTTATCTTTTCATTCTCTTCATCGTCCAAGGTCTGCAGTTCGTAGAAACTTGGTAGCTGATAATAATTTAACAAATCATAATTATGATCGCAGTGTCGAAACAAACCCTTTATAACTTTTTTGTCATTGAGGCCAATTTAAAAACATTTTGGTTTAATTGAATGGAGAACACGATTTAAAAAGTTAATATTAGAACGGAGTTCCATTCATCACTTGGCAATAAATAAAGGATAGACCAATCTCTTAAGTGAATACTAAGAAAATATTCACATGGCTTATAGCGCTCCTATACGATGTAGAAATACTAGAAAGATGGAAACAAATTCAAAGGCCATGGCATAGTTCAGGAGAAAACTAGGTAAAAGAAAAAAAAATATGACCGATACAGTTTCGAAGATATTCGAAATAGTAATGTACTTCAAAAGATTTGCAGGATCACGCACCTATCTCCTAATGCAAATTAGATGCTGTCCACGAAGTCTGCGCCGTTTCAAGCATTCTTCAGTTTCAGGATACCTCTCCCCATTACTCAAAAGTTTCTGATGCTTTGTAGAGT
>NC_068983.1:153101813-153103627 GCF_001194135.2 Octopus bimaculoides | reverse complement strand
GTGGTGGTGGTGGTGGTGGTGGTGGTGGTGCTGGTTCTGGTGGTGGTCACTGAGTGCAAGCAAGAAACGCATTTGAGATAATCCAGCTGAAAAATAGTTATCGTTTTATTAACTCGAACTGGATGACCATTCTTTTCAATTACCTGGGATTTTCGCAATCATTAAGATCAACAGGGTCCAGTATTCTCCTATATACATGTTCTTATATCTCTCTGAGGAAAAAGAATACGTGAAATTGTTAAGTTCGGTCATGGAGATTAATGCTTTTTGTTTTAGATATATTTTGGATTACTATTTTGTCAGTGAGGTTTTTAATATGTTATGATTTTAGTTTACTTTCAAACTCTAATTACGTTTGTAGTGCATGCGTCATTTATATAATACAACGAATTGCGTGTTCATTCAAGAATTATGTCAGGTGTTTGTTTACGAAGTGCAGTGTGGATTTCATTGAAAATAATTATAAATGACTTAGAACAAACATATTCTCTAATAGATGATTTAAGTTTAGTAATGTTTTCTTTTCTGAGAACTAATTTCAAAATATTAGAATATTGAAGAAAAAGAGTAAAATAATGCCATATTGATGAGATTAAAATGAAATTCAAAATTTGAAATTCATACAGTTAATAATTCAATTACAATTCAAGAACGAACTGTAAACGTTCAGAACAATAGCTAATTGGATGTAACAATTTATCATGGAAATAGGTATCAGATGAGAATTAAAGAGTTTGTAAGGCTTGAATAGATTGTACAAATCATAGCATTATATGGAAGGTTTTTTTTTTCTAAGTAGATTTGTTTTCATATGCCGTATGGATAATAATGTCTCATATAAGCAGAAGGTCAGCGATGTTATGGTGAGAGCAGTACTCGATAGCATCGATTCCGGTATAGGGCTGGTACATTATTTTATCAACTCTAAAACGAAGAGAGTTATGTACTGTATAAACGATGAAAATAAGGTGAATTCACTGGCTTTCGACATATTGCTAAATTTAATCGTTCTTGTTTAACGTCTTGAGAATCTCCCACTAATATCATACAAGTGTATAATCCATGCAGTAAATAATTTTCTTCAACAACATGAAACGCTCACATTTCTGTATGGATATATGTGTGTGTTTATGAATATATATATATATACATATATATATATATATATACATATATAAACAAAATGTTGCAATTTTTCACCAAAAAGGAGAATTATAATTGTTATTATATGTGACAATGGTGTTACAAATCATCTACAATCCTAGAAAAAAGAGCTAAAATTATGGTCCCTGTTAGTGTATATGTTTTCGTTCATGTGCGTTAACTATCGCATTAGTGCATTTTAGCTCTTATGTCTAGCAATGTAGGTGGTTTTTAACACCCCAGTCACATTTACAGACAATTATAATTCTCCTATTGGGTGAAACATCGCAACCTGCTGTTGACGTTAATTTTGTATATACACATCAGCAAATCGCTAAATCATCCATTAATTTGGATTATGTAAACATATATACCAACTGAGAAATATGTCCCAAAAAAGACGAACACCGAGCGGGCTTAACTGATGATGCCAACGTATATCGTCAAAACTGACACTAGTCAGAATTCTCGGGCGGCATTTTCAGGAAAATTATGGTCCGTGTTAGTATAGCTATTTTCAGTCATATATGTTTACACCATTAAAGAGAGAGGGATAGCGTTTTAGCTCTTATTTCTAACAATGTAGATGTTCTAACAACACCTAGTCATGTATAGTTTTCCATTTTAATAACAGATTACACTATATATACTGTTGACTATATATATATATA
>NC_068983.1:153098299-153101623 GCF_001194135.2 Octopus bimaculoides | reverse complement strand
ACATATACACATATATATATATATATATATACTCAACAAATGAGATACAGAGATGCTCAATATTGTAAAGACATAGTGGCGCTCAAATAGCTTAAAGATACACCCCGAAATATTTACACAATCCTAAGTCCGAGGAGTACAGAGTAGCTATAAGAAGTGTGCAGATAAGCAAATATGGAAGTAAAAATCCAAATATATCCTTATGGTCTAGATATATAAAATATACATACATATATATATATATATATGTGTGTGTGTGTGTGTGTGTGGGGGTGTGTGTGTGTGTGTGTGTGTGTGTATTGTAGTTCTATTCTCAACATACCGTCCAACAAATACCTCAAAGCAGGAGGGTAAATTTGAGGATAGTCTCAGATGCATAGAAGAGGTCTTGACAAATCTAGATCAACACATCAATATACTTTTCCTAAAGGTAAATGTCTTGAAGATCACATCCTCTCTGAGATGTCACTGCATGAACAAATCCAAGCGAAATGGCCGTCATTTTAAAACAAAGACCCAACCGTGAAGGTAATTCGATTGAATTCAGCAGCAAAGATTTTTTTTAATTTGCTTAATCTATTATATGATTATGACATATCAATGTGCTTACTTTTAAACGAAATATTTATTAGATTTCAAGAAGAAACTTTCTTTTCTTCAAATTCACAATTTTAAACAATTTTCTGCTCAAAATTCAACAAGAGATAAATTAAATTATTTGGAAATTTTAATTTCAAAGTAAGGCATAATGTGCTTGCGCAGAAAGAAAATGTTGTCGTCATGTCATATAGCTGATAAATTCTTTGAGTCAAACGATTCCTAAAAAAAAAGGTTGTGTGCATTTAAAATGTCCAAATATTGGCTTCAACTTCTAAGAAACTGATGATTATTTGTGTAAGTGAACATTATACTTACTGTGCATACACATGTAACTCTACATCTTCCCAATCATTTTCATTGCTGCCATTACTATCTCTTGATTTTGCATTGAGTCCACCAAGAATAATGCAACCAGTTATTTATCATTTTGATCCTGATTCACAGATTCTTGAATCTGTACTTCTGTCTTGATAATAAAGGGTATTACGAAATTTATTTTCTATTAAACTGAGGGAGCATTCATTGAAATTAAACCAACTTTCTCAGCTTATGCTGCTTTTAAAAATCCGAGTTTACTACATGTTAATATAATACAGTCTGGTTAATACAATGTTACATATTATGACAGGTTAGTAGAATATAAATCTGAAGAATATCGTGTGCATTTATTTCTTGCTTCAAAACAAAACTTTACTATCCTAACTCTTATTAAAATAAGTAACTGTGTATTATAATAAAAATATTTGAGATAAATATACCGATGTATTAACTTTGACAATTGTTCATCACACTTTAAAAGAAACTTAAATAAGAATATTAGAATAACATCAATATATCGCTTCTTTGATACCGCTTATTTTTATTCATAAAGCATTGCTTGACATTAGCTCATTTCATCATTAAAAATGTTCTCCAAAATCACTAAACATAAGATTAGTTATTGCTTTAACTGTATGATACATTTCACCATTGCTTATCTCATAAAGAACTGTATAGCAATTAACTGAAAATAGTTTTATATGCACAAATTATTAGCCGATAAATGTTACATATATGTGGTAGCAAACTTTTCGTTCTGCTATTCTTAGCAGCTAATCTTCGGATCTGCTTTAACCGTGCTTTAGTCGTATTCATCCGATACAATTTTCATATTGCCTTAGATGCAATCTTTGTAAATTTAATGGAATATCTGCATCACATCTGCTGCTATTTAAACTCTGTTGATATTGTTCCGTTACGATGGAATCCCCATTTAATTTAACTGCACACAGTTGGAACCAAGAACATTATTACTTCGATTTCACATAAGAAACTATTTATTGGCTATCCAACTACCATATTTCGTCACTGTTTACCAACAATATTGCAATATAGCTTTCAAACGATAATCATTGAATGTTTCTCATTGCCTTTATTACTCACTTTATTAATCTTTTTCTTTGGAAAGATTGTCTGGAATAAATGTCATTAGATAAGTTTTCATGTTTTACCTATTTTGAATAACTTCATTATATGCACTGAATATACTGACGCTGCACTGATTGGAATTCATATTTCCTATAATAATGTTAACGAAAATATCAATGATGACGATGATGATGATTATGATGATAATGATGATAACGACAAGAATAATAATAATGTTGGTGTTGGAGGCGGTCTTTGTGGCGTTGGTTGTAATATTGATGATATCAATAGTAATGGTAATTACAACTAAAATTAACTTCCACGTGCTCGTTGCCGGGATTTCCTTCTCTCATTAATTATGCCAACCAATCGGCATCGATTTACTTCTACATACATTGAATACATTAACAGCACTGATTTCGTATTTCGAATACTAATTCTGTGATGTAATTACAAATAATGAATACATAACCTTTGGAAGCGAAATTTGCCATGTCCTTAAATCATATTGTATTATAGTACATCAAAGCACAGCTGAATCTATCATGCGTAATTAGACATTTACTCAAACGTCTATACGTGGTTTCTTTCATCAAAAGCCAACAATGGAGTAGTAAATCAATGAGATGGATCGTGATCCACATGAAAAGTATCCAATATATTTTCATTAATTCAACGTGCGCCAGTGTATCATTACCAGAAATCGTTAAGTAGTCGAAATATAATCCGGAACAATGCAAATCAATGAGAATATAATGAATTAAGTTAGTGCTAGAAAGATTCGTTTCAGTACAAGTATATTAGGCAAATATTGTTAACAAAAGAGAGACGCGAATGACCATGAGGCAACTTAAGTAGAAAAGGAAACTATGCAATAAGCAGAACGTGGTTCGTATACTAATGTCGACAGAATTATTAATTTATGTACTTTTATTAATATTGAATATTTACCAAGTAAGAAATGTACGTGAATATTTTAACATGTCACAGTAAACATACATAGACACAAAATTAATCAGTATATCGTATCTATATCTGTCTGTCCCACGGTCTGCTTTTCCCTCTACATGTTTATATTTGTTCGAATGAGTATTTGTGAATGTGTATTTGAGTATGCTTGTATGCATGTATATATATAATAGATACATGCATACGTGCATACATACATTCATGGGGCTGACATATAAAAAGTGTAATGAATATTAATACATACTACACATGTTGGTATCTGTCCATATATGTGTGTGTATGTATATATATACATACATGCATATATATATATATATATATATATATATATATATATATATATATATA
>NC_068983.1:153093071-153097941 GCF_001194135.2 Octopus bimaculoides | reverse complement strand
ATATATATATAATCAATATTTATATTTGTGTCTATTTATAATTCCATCTAAGTATCTACCAATTACTTTCTTTCTAATATGCCTTAATAGTTCTTGCTCACAACACTTATTTGATATGTAACTGGCTTTAAAATGAGTGCAGGTGGGCTCATAACTACATTTAGTGTTGTGATCTTTTGAAGTTAGGAAAGTTTCTCTTTTGCCTAAGTATTCCATCCTATCATCAGCTTTATTTCGTTTAGCAATTTGTTTGATCTCGTCCATAATTATGTTATATCTATTTGTGCTAGCTTTCTTCATAATTAGGAGAGATACTCTTATGTTGCAACTTATCATGTACATCATTCTTAATTTCATGCAGTAATTTAGTCTAATAAAAAACATACGAACTTTTTCAAAATTTTAAAGAATCTTTTAGGAGGTTTGAGTTAAATGTAGTGTGTTATGATATTTACTGAATTTAATGTTGAATATTAATTCTATAACGTCGGTGTGACAAGGAACATTTTTTTTACTTTACGTTGGTATTTACGAGTCATTATGTCAGAGCATTCGTAGTAGTGGGTGAGTTTGGAAGCCATGCGATGGTTAGTACATGATGGTAAGGACTTATTCTTGAACAAGCTGGACTTCCTACTGCATACCTCATCCACTCAGGGCTTACAATAGTTTCCGGCAACGAAGACCTTACAGAATGATGTGGGGTGGTTTGTCATGATCCTCGTTACTCAGAATTCCGAAAACCGTTACAGTTGCTGAAAACCTAGTGTACATAGCTCTGGGAACATCAGAAAGAGATTCACATAATCATTTGTCATTCATTAGATTATGATTATTCACATAATCGTCTGTCAATTCATCTACTTGAATTTGAGTCTTAGCCCAAGTTTTTCTCATAAGAGAAGAGCCAAAGTTCACGAGGGCATATTTTTTATCTACTTAAGTCAGCGCTTGACATAGATAAAATAGTCCTTTCGGGTCTTTACAGACATGGATTGTCCTCTCCTAGTACATAAAGCTTGTATCGAATTTAGTTTTGCACCACAGTAAGGTATACGAAAAAAGATACATACCGCTCCCTTAAAGTCAAGTATAGCCGAACATGTTTGGAAAGAAAATGGAGACTACCAACCTTTGTGAGATGAAGTCAAAATTATAGAAAAAGAGCACCACTGGAAAGCTGGAAAACTAGAAAACTTAAGGCGTGGCGCATATACAAGTCATAATAGCCTGCTAAGCAAGTCAAGGGCAGATTTTCACAATTGTAGTAACAACATTACTACTTACACCTTAGGTTTATAAACCTTAAAAATTCAGTCTGTCATTGTGTACGGGCATAACGTAGTGGACAAAGGCGTTTGTTAATGCAATGTGGTCACCTATGGGTCCTGAGTTGAAACCCAGGCAATTCAGTAAGGTAAATTCACAATCGAAATCAAATAAAACAAAAACGCAGAGGACGAAATGAGCGTTAGATATCGAAATTTCGATACACCAATTGAGTCCGACACAAGACACCTGAAGAAGTCTGGAGCAAACAACAGAGGAAACATAGTGAAACAACAAACAAGATGAAAACACCAGTCGGACTAATATAAATAATACATATAATATTATTCATATATCATTATTCGTAATTATGTGGCAGTAAATTACTTTTAGATGTTTAAATTGCACCACTTCGGCGCCGATAAAAGGAGAACTGCTTAAGTAATGGGATGGTGCAATCAATAATGTCAATCCGGAAATACTTGTGCATAATATAACAATATGTATTGTCATAGAAAATATAATGGATATTATTATTGTCGTTGCAGTAGTTTGGTGTTCTTGTAACTGATAACATAAATGACGTTTTTATATTCTGTTTTGCGTGTATTAGATGTTCCTCTAGTTATTAGTTTGCCTGTAAACATAATTTCATTTTTTCCTTATAATTATATAGTATTCCATTGGTTTTCTCTTTAAAATATGAGTGATCTTTAACACATGCACAAGGTTTTTGATTATAAAGAACGGTGCATAAAATTCAGTTGCATGTCACCAAATATTTTAATTATTTTGAAAATTGGCGAAATTAAATGCGAAAAGCGAAAGGCAAAACTGAGCGCGACTACATTAAAATTCAGAACTAATTTGACGATATATTTAGTAAACTAATCAGCTTCTTTATTTGTACTATTCGAGTAAACTGTATTTGTTCCGTCTTGTATTTTTCATTATTATAAATATACTCTAAGTAACGAAAGTGCAGAACTGCAAACAATTTCTTTAAATTGTATATATTCCCTGAAATCTTGTTAACGTACATATTTATTTTCCTGCTTTTCTAATGATTAGTGATTCCCAGAGAATATATTTTTATTCATATTCTGTATGCGCTCAGATGTGGAGGCGCAATGGTCCAGTTGTTAGGGCATCGGATTCGCGGTCATACGATCGCGGTTTCGATTCCCAAACCGGGCGTTGTGAGTGTTTATTGAGCGAAAGCACTTAAAAAAGCTCCACGAGGCTCCAGCAGGGGATGGTGGAGAACTCTGCTGTACTCTTCTACCACAACTTTCTCTCACTCTTTGTATCTGTTGTACCTGTATTTCAAAGGGCCAGCCTTGTCACACTGTGTCACGCTGAATATCCCCGAGAACTACGTTAAGGGTACACGTGTCTGTGGATTTCTCAGTCACTTGCGCGTTAATTTCACGAGCAGGCTGTTCCGTTGAACTCTCAACGTCATAAGCGACGGAGTGCCAGCAATGTGTTCAGATATTTCCTTTTCTTCATTTTGGAATCATGTTATCGTTTGCTTAGTTTTTAACTATTTTATAAATTCCGTTGAGAATTCTGGATTCCTTTTCTGCAGTTACTCTCTGCGAATTTACCAATTTATTTGTATTTGAAGGCTTTTTTGACGAGAGAAAATTATTTTCTTGTTTTTGTTTTTTTGATTTTTTCACTGTTGGGTATGAGTGGATTGTTCCCTTTGATGTCACAGAATCTTTTTTATTAGCGTGCTTAATTTCATGTAAAAGGACTATCGTTAAAACTATTTCGCCCCTCGAAAGCTTTGAAATATTTGTGTTCTCAGGATCATATACCCAGGGACTGACGAAGTAAGGTTTGTCTTGTTTATTTCATTTTTATTTTGCAATCAGTTTTGTCATTTATATTTAAATATGAACTCACCTTCTAGTTGAGTAGGAAAAGATTTATGCTGCACAATATATGACAACTATACTGCTCTGTTATAAACAAACAAAATATTAACAAAGACTTAAATAGAAGAGAAAAGCATCCAAATCAGAAGAGTACATTACACATCAAATAGACATATACGACTATAAATAAATAATAATTTCACATATTTTGAAACCTCTTACTCAGCCACCGAAAACTACTAAATTTATACATACTCTGAGAAACTTCTTGCGGATATAAACCAATGCGCATCGTTCTACAAAAAATATTCTAGAAGATAAATAGCTTTATGGAGAAGAGAAAATCATGGAAGCGTTTTCTTTTTAAGCCGGAAGCTTTTATTCGAGTTTCGTTCCCAATATATGAAGACAGGATAAGTAAGACCTAACATACAACGTCGACCTCTCCATCTGGGCCACATACATGGCCTCGTTAATAGAATGAGAAACAAAATTACGTATAATACTCTCAAAACATCATTCAGTGTTTATTTGGTTTAATATCTCATGGTCATTTTTCTTCTGCTACCAAATCCAGGCTTCACTAGGCTTCTAGGATTGTATATTAGAGAAAGACTTTTTCTACATTGAATATGTACTTTTCAAATAATTGGTCAAACACAGAAAGTTAGTGTTATGACTGTTCAACATGTTTGATACATGTGTCATAGGAATGAGCATTTTCATTTTCCCCGTTAGAACACATCTTAATCTTTTAGAGGTCTAAAGTAAATTTATTTGAAAATGTTTACTCTATAGACATAGGCAGTTTGGGGCTTTCGCAATTGCATCCAACAGAAGTCACGACTGTCTTGTACCTTCTTATGACTTGCAGATGTAGTGAATGACATCAATGACTATCTTCTTACATTCTCTTTAATTTTAAAATGCCAAGCCCGATACTTCATGTTCCTTTTGTTGTCCTAAAAGTGTCAATGGGATTCCACAGTGGTTGTGCTTCCTATCAATGGTATAGTATTTGACGTCTATTTTGATAACGTATTTTGATTACGGTATTTAGTAGTGTCAAAATCAAATTCAGTAGCATGGAACCATATGATACAACTAATAATATAAATGCGATGAAGAAGCGGATTACTTGGTGTAAAAATGATATTCTAATACATTTTGTAATCCGTCAAATAATTCTATTTTTCTTTATTCATGTCCAGTTTCTTAAGCATTATTTGTATCCATATCCATATATTTAGAGAAGGCGCACATTTCGTGCTCCTGTATTGTATTTCCTCATTAGTGTTCTAAACCATCGGCTCCATCGAACAATCTCGATAAATCGGCTGTTTTTTTACATTTTCCATCAGGGTAATTTTACTGACTTCCCATATATAGAACAAATTTTCCGTGCTCTAATTTATATTTAAAGTTAGGCATATTCGGTTAGTTCTTCAGTCTTTTGAAAGGATTCATCGTTTATTTTGACAAACATTTTTGATAGTTATCTGTATAAAATTGTATAGGAAATTGTTGAGATGCTGGCATAGGAAACGGAGTTAAGAGGCGTAATGCTTTAATTTGTCATACATCTTTATACATCGCTAATGGCATTCATCATCCCATATTTGTCTTTCCGTTTCAAACGTATATCTACAACTCTACAATTCACGGGAGTTTCTTTAGTCTGCCGCAAATCTTTTAGTAACTTACTGATATATATA
>NC_068983.1:153087235-153092819 GCF_001194135.2 Octopus bimaculoides | reverse complement strand
ATATATATATATATATATAAGCATAATTAAGGGATAAGCAAATATTTGCTTCACCACATACCGAAGTTCAGAAATAGCTGCTATTTCTGAACTTCGGTATGTGGTAAAGCAAATATTTGCTGATCCCTTAATTATGTTTATTAATATATATGAGCTTTTAAATAAGTTCTCCACCAATAATGGTGCTTACATACCGATGGGCTTGGTAAAAATTATTAATTATTTAATTATTAATTGTTGATTTATTAATGAATTAATAAATTGATAATCCTTTAACCTTTTAATTTGTATATATATATATATGTTTGTGAGAGCCAGGGAGAAGATAAACTGTTTTTACTTCAAGTTTTTATAATTTTTTACTATTTGATAAGATTAATCGAAACAGGTAATATTTTCTTTATGTAATTTTAAAAATCATTTTTATTAAATTCCCTCTTAAATTAAAATTTATTCGACTTCTGTGCTATTTCCACCTCCATCTTTTATATGTATGTGTGCGTGTGCCCGCGTGTGCCTGCGCGCGCGAGTGGTATTTGTATATGTATAGATTTATACATACGTACATACATATACACAGACACACATATACACAGACAGACAGACACACACACACACACACACACACATATATATATATATATATATTACGTCATAGTCTTCTTATTTAGCTGCCGCGGAATGTTGCCGAATTCCGGAAGCCGCAAAGAGATCAGATTTCCTATCTGAGAAGAATACTCTATGGGTATTATCAACGGCATTATTGTTGTTATAACAGCGTTAACAACCATGATACTACCATGGCTATTATTTACTAACATCACAACCATCACTATATCTCATTCCAGCATCATGAAATGAATAGTAACACAACGCAGTGTCCACTTCTAGCTTTGTTAACTAAAATTCCCAGTTTTGGAGAATTTCAATACTGTCCATAAGGGTGAAAATGATTTGTACTTTTTCTCTCAGTTATTTAATGTACGTTCCAAGGTTTTTTTTTTGTTTTATATCTTTTAATCATATCATTCCGACTTGTTCATTATGTTCTCTTTGTGTAATATTAAATTTGAATTTTCTTAAGCACTGGCCCCCACCTAAAACGAGTATTTGGGGCAACACTCATCCTCATTCCTACCATCATCATAATCGTCATAAATAATCACCATTGTCGTCATCATCATCATTGTCATTTTCATCATAATCACTGTCGTCATCGCCATCGTTATTATTATTATTATTATCATCATTATGATTATTGCTGTTGTTGTTGTTGTTGTTGTTGTTGTTGTTGCTGTTGCTGTTGTTGTTGTGGCTGTTGTTGTTGTGGAGTCTTTTGTGATCTGACAAGTCACAACAAGGACCTCAGACAGATAATATTTTCCTTAAGACGTGCACTGTGCCGAATAAAGTTGCTTTTTGCAAGACATCAATCTTGCATGGGATTTCCACTTGCCTAAAGAAGGTTTGAAGTTTCAGTAGGATTGACTCCAACGCACTGATCACTACCAGTATCATTTTTACAATATCCTCTCGCATTCCATACAGTCTTGCTATTTCCACTTTCAATTCGGAGTACTTGGTGATATTTTCAACCTCTTTACTCACAACATTCATGTAAATGATCTGACAGTATTTGTTTCTCTTATTTAATATGGCAATAACCGGCCGACGGAGTTCGATTACACGATCGTTCTCTATCAATCTTAGGGTGGTGCATTCTATGCATTGTCAACAAAGCCTAGCAAAGGACAGAGGAATTTAAGAGTCAATAGTCTTTCCGAAAATCGGTAGACAGAACTCGTGAGACTTAATTGGCTGTCTGTTTAGGAGAAGGAATATTTTGATTTCAAAACCGCTGTAGACAGGACATATTAGTCACAATGGGTAAGCTGGACTTCTTCACTAAACCAACAGGTGAAGTTTGGGAAAATGTGAGTGTTTGGCGCCTCCAAATTATCAGTAACCCGTGTAGGCTGTACGCTCTAGCCTTGGGTGGTAGGCAGCCTAGGGTATGAAACACTCCATGCCCTAAACCAGAAGAGCATAGAAGCGTTACGACGGGTCATAGAATACAATACAAAAGCACCAAGTCCTTCCGTAATAACTAAGCAAAATTAAATGTTATTGTTGGTAGAAATTATCTACTGAATAGACAGTTGTGAAGAACACCTCCTGCAGTTGAGATAAGGAAACTATTTAATGTTTTGTTAACGTACAAAAACTAATAATATTATTTTTGTTCCTTTTGTGTTTGTTGTTGTTACACTTAATATAGTTATATTGTGAAAATAGGTAAAATATTAATTTCTACAAGTATAGTTTCCGTTTTGGCTTAACCCACTTTCTTGCTCAGTGTTTATTTCTACATTCTTGTAATACAAACTTTTTTTCTAATTACGCTGGAGATAGTGATCATTTTTCTCTGAATATTAGTAGGAGACTTAAGATGAAGTCACAAACAATCCAAATGGCATTTGCATTAGGAATATACACGAAAAGCAACTCTATTTCGATGTTGATAACAACACCAGCCAAAAGATCCCCATGGACTTCAGCGACATAATTCTAAACAAATCGTAAATATTAAACAGATTTTTGAGGATCTCTGCAACAAAAGGTATTATCATCACCAGTAAATAAAGTAACAACCTGGTCACTGACCTGCAAACACTACGTGGTCACTAACCTGCACCATGAACGAAATGTCTCTAACGCAGTTGAAATTAAATCGTGTTCAAAGAAGACTGTGTCACAGTTTCATACACTAGATCAAACAATGTTATGCTCGTGCGATTTCTTGTAAGCAAACTACACGTGTTATGACATGGATTCCGATGTCTGATACATGCACTCTGATATTCTAACCATGGATCTTTGCTAGACACAGAAGTAATTTGCATAGTAGAGTATTTTTTTCATTTAAGCAGAAGGCTAGGATTTTTAACTGGGGTTGGATGTTCGATATCGGGCGTCGCAGTACTAGACTGGTGCTCTATTTTACCGAAACTACGGGGATGAAACGCAAAGTTGTCCTTGGCGGAATTTGAACTCAGAATGTATGGAACTGGAAGTAATACAAGAACATTTACGATTCTGGGAGTATATATAATATGTAATGCTCGATAAAGGATTTAACGAGTCTTGTGGATATAGATATTTAATTATTGCGTAGAAAATGATTAAAATAGTCAAGCCGACACCGATTAGAGCATCAAGTAAATCGAAGAAATAAGATAAATATTGGCTGCGGTGAATAAATACATTACATACAGGAAATAATGTTCCTATTGTGTCTGTTAAATTTGAAAATTTGGAATGGACTGAACTTTATCAATGATATCTAGATCGCTTGAATCAATATACTTCCCAACCTAATGGGCACGGTAGAAGCGTTTATTTTTCCAAAAGACGTAAATTTAAATATCATTATAAGTTGCAATAGTAGTAGTTAATTGACTAAGAGTTAAATTATTAGGTTTCCTTCTTCTTGATCAGGGAATCGATGTGGATATGTCACATCTTGCCAATTTGGACACTTCTAAAGTATATAATAATATATTCGTGTATGGGGTATCACCTTCTTCCTACATTGCAGAAATTGCTAAAGCCCTATATATAAAAAAAACAAATAAAAATTATATACAGGAAGTCATCTCTAATTTAAAATAAAATGTCAGGCATTTTCTCATGTAATGGATAGACTACTTGCGTGGCAAATTATATGTATATCGTTTCTTGTTGTAAATATGGAATGTATTTCAGGCACATTAGTATGTTGAGCATTAGTGCATATGATATCAAATCGGTTTTCATAGGTGATCTGAATAAGACGGCGAGCTGTCAGAAACGTTATCGCGCTAGCCGAAATGCTTGCCGGCATTTCATCCTTCCAGTTCAAAGTTCGAAGTCTGCAGTGGTCGACTTTGCCTTTCTTCCTTTCGTAGTCGATAAAACAGGTACTAGTTGAGTCCAGGGGCCGATGCAATTGACTTGCCTCCCCGAACTTACTGGCCTTCTGCCTAAATTTGGAATCAATATGTGGTGTGATTCATTTTGTGATTATCTTGTAGTCATAAATATAGACACAACACTGCATAAAATCATACGTTCAGTAGTGTTATGGAAGGACCGATTCCCAACAAAGAGATAGAGTTGTTGTAAGCATCTATGCCATAGTATTGTTTCCTGTTTTTCCATTTCAAATTTGAGTTTATGTTGTTCAATACATAGGTACTGTTCAACTTTGAGTGTCTGGTTAATGAGTTAATCTTCACTGCTAACATTAAAAGGAAGTGGGGAAAATTGCGTTGCAGCTCATTCATGTATACTATCAATACACGCATACATTCATGTATTCTTTCATTCGTTACTTTGTCAATGTAGCCATTCTTCAGAAATGATCTTAAAACTGGATCTAACTGTTCACAGAGGGACAGGCCGCAAAAGCAAAGATAAGCATGTGTATGCATTGTGTCATTGTATATACACATATACATCCACAGACATACACACTGACATCCATATATATATATATATATATATATGTATGTATATATATATGCAAACACACAATCATATATGTGTGTATGCATGTTTGTATGCATGCATACATACATATATGTATACATGTGTGTAAGTAGAATTTATGCCGTTGTGATATCATAAATAATTGGAGATTGATTTAATAGAAACAAAAAGAGAATCATGAAAACATGAAAATATTTTCAGAGAGATGAATCTAAAAATTCATACATAATTATATTCAAATGTTTCATTTTTTGGAGTGAAAATCGAATGAACGTCGGGCAGACTGCTATATGGAGGAGATTTGGAGACATGAAAATATCCTACTTTGCTGACTAATTATATTTTTGATACAATAGAAACCATGTAATTGAAATAAATCTTCATTTTACTTTTGTGGTTGATTATATGTAAGCAGAGTTGAAAAGGAATGCCGTAGAGATATAAAGGCTTATTTTTAAATTTTGAGACAAGTTAGTTTCACATTCGTTAAGAGAAATTTGCAGCAGTTTCCTTGAAATCAGTGAATTTGAATTTATATTACAAGAGCGTTTGATGACTATAACGACGATGCTGATAACATATGTGTGTGTGTAGCCATGAATGTATATAAATGTGTATAAATGGAAATATTTTTATGTCTATATACATATGTTGGTGCGTATACAACGGTTTCTGTATACAACTTTTTCTATGTGTATGCATACATAAAAGTAGACGCGTATGTTTATATGTGTGTTTACAAGTTTAGGTTTTATTATTATTATTATTATTATTATTATTATTATTATTATTATTATTATTATTATTATTATTATTATTTTATGTTTGACTTTTGTTTTGCATTCGTACAAGTTGGATCCAAGGCTCACCCAGAGACCTCAAGAGACAACAAGTTAGAAGTTCATGTAGGTGTTATGCCTAGGGTACCATATATTTGGATTTGTACAGTTTTGTTCAAGTGAATGTTTAAGAAACCATAAGACAATTATGTGTTTGCTTTAAAATTTGAGATCACATAGACAGTATTTTACGTAGGATATGGGCAGTTCCCATG
>NC_068983.1:153077877-153081328 GCF_001194135.2 Octopus bimaculoides | reverse complement strand
AAAATGGAATTATGTCTCCGTGTCGAATGTTCTTCGTTGCATATATTCTGTTGCAAATATCGCTTCGAAAAACAGCTCTATATTAAACAGCATATATAACAGAGTATGTTAGGGTGTTCTATCCAGTCATAACAGCAGCTTAAATGACAGTATCTCATATAATCAAAAATATTGTTGTTGTTGTTGGCACTCCGTCGCTTATGATGTCGAGGGTTCCAGTTGATCCGATCAACGGAACAGCCTGCTCATGAAATTAACGTGCAAGTGGCTGAGTATTCCGCAGACACGTGTACCCTTAACGTAGTTCTCGGGGATATTCAGCGTGACACAGTGTGACAAGGCTGGCTCTTTGAAATACAGGTACAACAGAAACAGGAGGAAAGAGTGAGAGAAAGCCGTGGTGAAAGAGTACAGCAGGGTTCGCCACCATCCCCTGCCGGAGCCTCGTGGAGCTTTAGGTGTTTTTCTCAATAAACACTCACAACGCCTGGTGTGGGAATTGAAACCGCGATCCTATGACTGCGAGTCCGCTGCCCTAACCACTAGGCCATTGCGCCTCCACTAATCAAAAATAACACTGATTAAATAGAGCTATATATCACTCTAACCATTGATTTGTCAATGAGATCGCTTCACCTCCATACCGATAATACACCTTTATGCTTTAATATCTTGATATCTTGATTACTAAATAGAAGCAGTACAATTAAGAAAGATTATAAAAAATACGATTAAGAAATCGATCGATTTACATGCTTAACATTTTAAATTAAATTAGCAGGGAACTTGATAGTAGTTAATAACACGGTTAAGCGACCAGCAAGACATCCCCGGATTCTATTTCTGCTTTCTGTTTAAAATGTCTAATATTTATGACATATGATCTGTGATTTGGTGTTCTTCCATCTCCTAATAGATTGCTAGCAACAGCGTCACAATCTGCAGTGTCTAGACATCTAAATCCACTGGAGTCCATCTATCTGCAAGTATAAGATCAGGTATCATTAGGCATAACATAAAAAGTGAGTGTCTTTCAAATTAAGTAGCAATACTTTTAGAGAGAAAGTTAGCAGACAAGTAGATAGAAAATATCCCGAAATATGGTGATCTAATTGCATGGATGTGCAGTAGCGAAAGTGAAAAATTTAACCGTCAACATCTGGATATTTAGAGTAATCCGCCAAAAATTGAACACGAAACAGATATATGTGAGATCCAAAATTCATTCTTCTTCTTGCAGCTCATACACCCACAAATTATTTTCTGTCTGAAAGCCTATTTATTTATTTATTTATTGATAGTCTTGACTGCAGTTAAATATTATGAGGAAAACAGCAACAAAAAAACACCAGCTTCTATCTATACTGTGCAGTGAAATTTAATAATAATGACTATTATGAAAGTGTCTTACTTCAAGGCTTTCGTCTACCACATGACCACTAGACAGAGCAACAATGGCCGCCCTGACTTGTTAAAGATGGGTGGTAAGGTGATTCACACAATGTATTCAACCAATAGTCACATTTGTCCCATACCTCCATATGTTAGTAATACTCTGAAACTGCACGAGTACATAGTGAACGGTTTCGTCCATCTTCGTTCACGCCGGACAATTCTGCATGACAGCCCTTCCGTGCCTGAAGAGTTTGTATTGAACTGAGAGTGCTTCGCGGTAGCACTGCCATGTCAGGGGTTTTTAGGAGTTAGCTATTGTAGTTCCAGGCTTGAAATAGTTCACATTCATCGAAGCCAAGAGTTTCTCCAAGAATATAATCGTTCTTACCGTCTACTAGATGTTGTTATATATTACTATCGCAGGCTTTCCTCTGACCGAATTGCCCGACTGGCAGAGAGGAGTGAGCTCCTGACGACATTCCAACGACTGGCATCTGGAATATCATCAGGCGCACACTGTTCTATTTGCTATTCTATGCAAGTTAGTAACATTTTAGAGGGAGAAAGACAACAAATAAAAATTGAAATATTTCTACTATTATAAAATTATGAGAGAAAAACGATTGTATCTATCTTAACTAACGCTGTTGGAGAAGAAGAACCAATGTTTTAAACTGCATTTAACGTACTACATATTGAACATTGGACCTTAATTTGACAAGAGATCTTGACCACAACTGAAATACAACTTTAAAATTACTGCCTTTTTTTTTAATAATAACGGATTTATTTAAATTTTTGTTTCTTTTCATTATTTCTCTTTGGTGTTAGAAACTTGTTAGCACATGGAGCACCCACCTAATCCCGAAAAATCTTTGTGCTAGAAATCTTGAATTCCCAATTTTCTCCCACCAGCTCCTATGGAATCTTAATAATAGTAATGTTAGTGTAGAAATTTAACATCGAAAGTTGTTGTTGAGTTTCAAGTTAACTCTTTGCAACTGAATTTATGACCAAAAGCATTCCAGTTTACACACGCAAATTCACAGGTAAAATATGTATTTAAAAATAAATAAGTAAGTAAATTCATGAATGAATGTTGTTTTCACAGCGATAATGCTTTTCTCAGTACATGAGTCGTTCTAGTTAACACATTGTGTTTCACTCTTAGGAGCATTTTCCACAGGCCGAGACTTGACTCCGATACAACGATATGTTACCGTGCATCTTGCAATATTTTATATCATGTCGGATGTGTGGTTTAGAGCTACCATTCTTCCATCTCTTTTTACAATTTTTCATGCTAATTTTAATTCTTCTTCATCTATGTGGAAAATTTCCATATTTCCCGCCGTAAACGCAAAAGAAGCGGAGGCAATATTTGCGTTTTTATGTTTCATTTCTTTCGTATTGTTGTTGCTGTTGTCATTGTTGTTGTTGTTATCGTTGCTTTTGTCGTCGTCGTTGTTGTTGATGTTGTTGTTGTTGCCACTGCTGCTGCTGTTGCTGTTGTACTTGTTGCCGACACCAAAACTTTTGTTGTTTAGAGACGAAACAATATTCACCTCAGTGACGTCATGAAGTTAAGGCCATTCGACATTCTTATTCTCACATTTTTCCTCCTTCTCAATTTTTTCGACAAGGAGTGTGTTCCTTTGTCGGACATTATGATGGTTTGTTTATCAGCCATGTTTAAATAAATACAGAAAATTTGCAAAATATTTGCTTTTGCATTGAGTAGTTAAAATTCAAAAATTTTTGATGCCCCCCCTCCCCTCATCAAAACAAGGGGCATTTCCACACAAAAGTACTATCTGCGCAGTTCAGCCAATCTCAGAATTGCAAAGGTAACAATAAAAATGACAACACGTGGCCTTAGAAACTATTTCAACTTAGGGAGATCCAAATTTCCGCGACTATACTGCATGGCGTCCATAATAATGACAATAATAATAATAATAATAATAATAATAATAATAATAATAATAATAATAATAATGATAATAATAATAATAATAATAATAATAATAATAATAATAATAATAATAATAATAAT
>NC_068983.1:153074122-153076128 GCF_001194135.2 Octopus bimaculoides | reverse complement strand
AATAATAATAATAATAATAATAATAATAATAATAATAATAATAATAATAATAATAATAATAATAATAATAATAATAATTCTTTCTATTATAAGGACAAGGCCTGAAATTTTCAGTGAGGGGGTAAATAGATTACATCAACTCAGTGGCTAACTGGTATTTATTTTATCCACCCCAGAAGTGATGAAAGGCAAAGTCGACCACGGCAGAATTTGAACTCAGAACGTAGCGGCAGACGAAATACTGCTTACCATTACGCTTGTTCACTGGCTTGAATAATAATGATGATGCTGATGCTGATGATGATGATGGTGATGATGATGATGATGATGATGATGACGATAATGATGATGATGATGAGGAAGATGATGATGATGAAGATGATGATGATTATCATCATCATCATTACTTTCAATTTAGGCACACAATATATTTTGAAGGAATAACAACAATATTAATAATAAGAATAATAATAATGATAATAATAATAATTATTATTATTATTATTTCTATTATTATTATTCGTTATATTATTATTATTATTATTATTATTATTATTATTATTATTATTATTATTATTATTATTATTATTATTATTATTTCTTCAATAGGCACAAGGTCTCATAACATTGATGATGATAATGATGTTGATAATCATGATTATGATCACGATGATGATGATGATGATGATGATGATGATCATGATCATGATGAAGCTTTATTAATAACAATGTCTTTAAATTGAAGCCAAATCTATAGAGACGTTATCTAAATTATAGCAAGGCACGTTGGTAAGCTGTGTGGCTACTTATCGAAATTCATTTAGGAAGAACAATTGAGTGCCGTGACAAATTTCGTAATCTTCACTAATAATAATTGGTTTAATACGCCATTAACAAAGAAAGGTTTCTGGTTGGAAGAGCTGATGAGCTGAATTTTCGTTTCATTGAATACAGACACTTTGCTGCCATTTTACGAGAGGAAACACAAATTAGTCCATATCCTGAAGCCATTGTAAAGTTTTGCAGAATGAGCATGCATCCTAGATTATGGGAATATTCAGTTTTATAGATATAGATGCCGTTAATTTAATGGTTAATAAAAACCATATGCATTACTTTTTCTCCCTTTATTTTTTCTATACTGTATTTTCTGGCAATATTTAGCTAGCATTTATGTCACTCCATGATATGCCTCGAAGGTTTACGTATATTTTCTGCACAATCTATACTTCATTTTATATATTGATTTCTTTTTTTATTTTCAATTAAGAAATTCCTGTAGTCTGTTAACTCCTTTTATTAATTATATTTCGTAAAAGGCCGATTAATTGGCAGAATCAGACAAAATGCATTGAACTAACTACTCCAGGTCTTTATGTTGACGTCAGATTTGCATTTGACGTCTCACTGAGGTCAAATTTGTGTTTGATCCCCCATTGAGATCATATTTGCGTTTTATCTTTCGGGGTCGTTAAAATAAAATACCAATCATATTCTGTGCTCGATACAATCGACGAAGCTACTCCTTTCAGAACTGCTAGCCTCTAGCCCAAATATATTTAATTTCTGGGTGTTACAGTATGATATTCAAATGGAAAATATGTTTGTAGTTCAACAAATAGGCCGCTGTTTCTCCAATTCAGCATCTTTAAACATGTTGCTATATCTACCTACAGCTATATACTTTTACACAAACAAACATATTAAGTGTAGGCGTAGTTTGCTTTCCAACTGCATGGTTTTGAGTCCAGTCACCCTGCTGGGCACCTTGTGTAGGGGTTTGCAATTATAGTCATGCGAAATGATTTGATCGACGGAAAGTAAGTCGTCGAGTAGAGATGGAAGATAGAAAATACGAGAATCTTTATTGATCACTACAATTATTTCTACCCATCTAGCATCGATTCTCGTGGTTGGATACTGAACATACTACATCTCTACCTCCCCTCTCTCTCTCTCTCTCTCTCTCTATATATATATATATATATATATATATATATATATAT
>NC_068983.1:153066084-153071994 GCF_001194135.2 Octopus bimaculoides | reverse complement strand
ATATATATATATATATATATATATATATATATATATATATACAGAGAGAGAGAGAGAGAGAGAGAGAAAGAGAGAGAGACACACACATATATGTGCGTGTGTGTTTCCCTACCTGTGTGTGTGAATGTGTCGAAATGTATGTATGTGCTTGCTTGATTGTGTATCTTTTTTCCATATTTGCTCTCCACCACGGCTTGACAACGGATATCCGTGTGTTTACGTCCTCTTAGGTTAACACTTCGGCAAAGAGGCTAATATATTATGTACTAATCTTAAGAAAATACTGCGATAGATTCGTTCGACTAAAATTCTTCATGGTGTCCAAGAGTGGCCGCAGTCTAATAAGTGAAGCAAGTAAAAAAAAAATAAATAAATGAAATAAAACAAGAAGAAACGATGGTGAAGTCGCGACGGGAATACCCGGAGAGGTGCTGAGAGCAACGAAACCGTGCTACAAGTACATATTCAGATGAGCTCTGGACCAACCTCTTTAAATGAGTCTCCTGAGCTAGTTATCGTCTGCTAATGGATTATGAAGAAAAATGCTCTGTTGTGAATAGGCTGAAAGGACTAGCGACAGGCACTTTCTCCTCAGTAGCAGCAGAAGCAGCAGGAGGAGCATTAACTAACTGAAGTGTAAATTCTTACAACACATTTTGCCGGGTTTTGAATTTATTTCTGTAAAAGCAATAGGGCTTTTAACTCAACCGAGCATTCGGCAAATTACGTGACCTTTGGCAACTCAAAATTGATTGTTAACGTGGCTTTCTGTTTATGTAAGATGTCTTTATTGTTAATAATAGTACAGTCATGCACACCGAGATTCTGTATTCAATTAGTATATTTTGATTCTCTATAATGCTTATTAATTCTCTGTTATGCTGTTTCCGCTGTGTCAAGTACAAAACGCGTTTCATACAAGGATATAATGAATTTATTACAATCAAATATGTCAATTAAATACGCTATGCCGAAAACAAATCAACAAAGCTTTGAACAATTCGAACATATAGTTTAGTTATTCATTCAGTCAGTCGTTCACTGAAATACGAGAAATGAGTCAATACCCACAAGTTTAGTGGGATGTGTAAAATCGTATTTGCAAATATACTGAGCTATAGGAAATAGTAAAGTTCATTATAACCACTCAAAATCAGTTGACACACATAAAATTTTGATAATATGAGGCGCAGACATTTAAAAAAATATCCGTATAAAATCGGCACTATATACAACATATAAAAAATGGCGTCTTCGGTAATTTCTCAGTTGATGCGTTTGCGATATCAATGTGATCGCTTTCCGAACACATATTTCCATGAATCTAATGTATGGTAGTATTCAGTATGGATTTGCTTCAAATAATCTCACATTGCAATGCTTCTACAGATATTCTAATTCGTACATGTCTTACAGGAGAGATTAAATTGTTTCCAGTGCAAATTTCAAGAAGAGTTAATATCAAATGTACGTCGGTGTAATGTATATATACTCCATATTGCATTTCTGTTTAGCATTCGGTATATTCGCTTACTAAGTTTATTTCTATCTAGGCTTGATAACTATGATATGGCAGCAACTCGAATAATCAAATTCTGAGTTACTTACATAGATAACAGAACAATATTTGAAGGGAGCTTAATCCAAATTTACAACTGCTGTGTCAAGAATATAAATCGTAAAATAATTGCAAATAAATTTAGCTTGGGTTTATTTGAACACGTAAAGTGACACATTATGGAAGGAAATGACATGGCCATTGTCTTTTATGCAATAATTTAGATTATACAGTTTTACATCACATGGTAAAGGAATTTATATATTTCACGAAGGGTATTTCTTTTGACACAGCTACCATGGTGGTTAACTGACAGTCGTTGCAATCACTAAGTATAAATGCAAAATATCTCAATGTATAAAAAGAACAATATACTACTTCACCCTCCGTTTTGTCAAATATACAATAGATGTAATTTATTTAAGTTTTTTTTCTTCTAAATTCTGATTCGGCTCCCAAAAGATCTGGTCATTCTTATCTTCTACGATTCATTATTAAACTAAGATAGAATGAGCATCGTCATTGTTAAATATTTTATAGCTTTTGACAATAAAACACCGTCAACCATTTTTCATTTTGTATTAGCTAAACTTTTCATCGATTGATTTAATTTGAATTTAAACATGAACACAAAGAAATTATTTTCTCATCACCTACTCTTATATGGCTAACATTTTTCTATTCTCGAATATGAGGTTATTTTGCTAACATCGAAAGTAATTTGTCACTATGAAATATTAATATTTAATATTTCAGCCAATGTTCGGATGTTTAAAATTAATACCTCAGGTTGAAGGTGTAAAATCAATTTTTCTTGCTGCTGTCAGCTAAAAATTCGTTTCTTAATAAGAATAACAGTAGAAAAATCACATACACAGGATATTCTAATGTTTAATACAACTATTGGTTTTTTGCTGTCAATAAGATTATAACTCTCTACACTTGCGCAAGTCTCTCAAAATCTCTCTTTAAATTATGCATCTGTATTTGTATGAACGTGTGCAGACGCCATTGAATAAAACGATAAAGCTGTCAGGTTATTTGGCTGATGTATAAATGGTTTGTATTATATCAAAGTACCAGTTAAGTACAGGGGTCAATGTTATCGATTAACCTATCGCAATAGACGACACAATTATATCAATATCATTAACATGTGCTTGTGCGCGTATATGTTTGTGAGTGAGTGTGTGTGTGTGAGTTGTGTTTGTGCATGTGTTCGCACGCGCATTGGATGTCTGTCTCTAGTATATCCATTCCGTGCTCTAATGCACATCAGTTCGTTCTTCGAGGGTCCCAGTCGAATATGAGCTTTTTTTTTCTTTTTTTAATAAGAAGCCTTTGCAAATCAAACGTTCAACAGGTATTTATTTTTCGAATAATAGTCACTGTAAGTAGACCAACATATTCTTTCAAATATTTCTACGTGTCCGAAAACCAACCAACAGAGTTTAAGAGATAAAAGTTAACTGACCAGAGTGTTATATTAGCAATTTATCAAGACGAGAAACATAATATGCAAACTTGATCTCTGCCCAGTTTTAGCACGTAGGGCGCAAGCAGCGGAATGAATATAAGCGGTTATTGTGTTTGACATCCAAACAACCCATTTTGTCAACTATATTATCGTATCTAATTAATATGCAAAGTCATCCTGAGAGAACGATACAAATAACCAAGCCTTTCATTTTTGTCTTGGCAACATTTCAGAAATGTGTTAAAACAAGTGAGGAAGACAGCAGGAAGACTTTGTTTCATACACAGAGGTAATTTAGACGGAACCATAAAAGACTCTAACACACTCACTCCTGTGGTATAACGTTTCCATACTCAACACAATCTCTGGACGTGCATCGAAAGTCGCACAATAAATTTTAGAAGAACGCTTCTACATGAATACGAAGTTCATTTGAATTTCATTCAGAAACCTCTTTTGATAGCCATGACTACAAACAACTTCGCATGAAACAATCACCATTTAATAACGAGTATGTGCATTAATTTCTTCTTGTTTGAAATGAACATTTTACTCAAAAAACTAAACAATGTCCTCCAAAAACGTAACACATTGCTATCCGGTCCCTCTCATTTCTTCCACTTTCCGATCAAACTCAATCCATCTTCCTCCTTTAATTTTTCTACTACTGCAACACCTTCTCATCCTTCTCCTTTTTTTCTCTAATTTAACTTTTATACATTCTTTCTTACAGAGACAATAGGTAATTTTGGCCCCTCAGTTCTACTGAAAACCTATCTATTAAACGTGATCGTACTATTATATAGTTTACCCACGATCGTGAGCCGAATATCCCAGCCACTAGTCCACGCGCCTTTAGGCACCTCTCTCTCTCTCTCTCGTTCTCTCTTTTTCTCTCTCTCTCTCTCTCTCTCTCTCTCTGTATATATATATATATATATATATATATGTGTGTGTGTGTGTGTGTGTGTGTGTGTGTGTGTGTGTGGGTGCGTGTGTGCATGCATGTATGAATGTATTGAAACACACTCACACGCATATATACTGGTACGTATATATATGTTCGTATATATGCATACACATGACTATATATACACAGATATGTGTGCGTGGCTATATATGTCTGCATATATGCATAGTATTGGGGTTGCTCAATTGCAACTAGTTTTGAGGTTACCGCTCCAGAATTCTGGTGTTAAAGATAGAAAAAACTAATGCTTTTATTATCAAAAATTACATGTGCGCTCTTGTCCGGGATCATAATGTCTGTCCAGGACTCCAAATTATGACAAATGCATAAAGCATGGAGTTGATATTGTTCCAAGACAGGTTTCACTCCAGATAAGCAGTGTATGAACACAACCCTGTTAGACGAGAAATTCTACCCTTATCAAATTTCTAAATAATTAAGATGGCTCTTGTATTAGTTCAGTAATGTATTATTTCATAAATATTATTTTGTGAATATATTATTTCATTAATGTATTTTCTCATAAATATACGCTGTACACCAAGGGTGACTTAAGGAAAGTCAATTACTGTTAGAAGTTAATGGAAATGAACTTTGAGAAACAACGCGATGCACTATTATTTCTCAGATTCGTATAGTCCATGATGCATGCCTGTAAAAGCATGATACATGTAATGTTACAACAGATCATAATAGAGAGAGAGTACTGACAAAACGTATGAAATATTTCTCGAAGATGGAGTCTCGCTGTTAGTAGATAAGAATGTATTAATCATTTTGTGTTGGCTACGACTTCAAGTTTCAGCTGAGTTGCTTAATTATTTGTTGTAAGCATATGTCACCAGGTACTTTGAAGTTCTTTTATAAGCATTGGCATTAAGACGTGTCCCGTATCTGCCTTAATGTCGCAGACACTTTCTGCATTTCAATGCCGTATTTTATTATCAAATTCTTGCAGTGACTTTCTTCGGGTTTAGCTTTCACATCCTATGTACTTTTGCTTCTTCACAGCACATGATTCAAGAGTTCTAATCGTCATTTGCCTCTTTATTCAAAGTTGTAATATCACTTTCTCAAGGCAGCAGACTTATGCTAAATAATTTCCTGGTTAGTTGCAGTTATTTTGGATAGCGTTATTGCAATAAATATTGATGGACCTTCCAACGCGCAGTGATTCAGAATTATTTAATTTCATATTTTGTGTTCACATTAGGGATCGCTATATGTACATATTGATCGCTTTGTGCGCGAATAGAACTTGCTGGTGTTGAAACAAGACTGCATCAGCTGTTTTCATTACTCACTTTTGTCGTTAGTTGATCTACGTGACCCTATTACCAATTTTGTTTCCGTGCGGGCTTGTGCTGATGTGAAAACTATATTTCCCATCACGTGATAGTTGATGACTGCAAACTCTTCTTAGTTATAGGATGCGGCTTTCCCATTAACATCAAACACATCCATCACTGCATAATTGAAATTGATGGAGGGTCTTGCATACTTTGTCTGAAAACGTACTCTGTTTATACGTTCGTTTACTGAATTCCATCCCGTGAGTAGTCAATCGTACTTTCCTAAATCGTCGACCCCCATTGACTTATCTCCCTAACAGATCCAGAAAGAAACTACAGCGAATTAAATTTGCGTTGTTAACAAGGTCGAGTTTAACCGGTTGATCAGACAAGTTGTCACCGCGTTGTTCTGCGGTATAAAAATTATATCATATACATATTTCTCTTTCTTCGAAATGCGATCAGAGAATGAATCGTCTCACTCCAAGTGTCATCAGATCATAGTTCATACTTCTATATGTCCGTTTTATATTGTTACACATCATTTAGCTTACACATGTGGTCTTACATAAAGTTATATACGTGTATACACGCATATATATATATATATATA
>NC_068983.1:153060522-153063744 GCF_001194135.2 Octopus bimaculoides | reverse complement strand
TATATATATATATATATATATATATATATATATATATGTATATGTATATATATATATATATCCATAGTGGAAGAGAGTGACAGAGAGAGAGACAGAGACAGAGAGAGACAGAGGCAGAGAGAGAGATAGACAGACAGACAGACAGACAGACAGACAGAGACAGAGACATAGAGAGAAAGAATGGAAAAAAGAAAGAAAGAAAGAAAGAAATAAAGAAAGAAAGAAAGAAAGAAAGAAAGAAAGAAAGAAGAAAAGAAACCGAGAGATTGAATCGTGTTTATTTTTAATATTTGCTCGCTTTGAAGATACGCGTAATCTCGTACAGAAAACATGCATTTTATAAAGATGTATTTGAATGTGAATATCTGTGTTTGAGTATGTATGTACGTGGAATTGTATGTATCTATATATACATGCACACATGTGCAAACACATAAAGAGAGAGAGGGAGAGAAAGAGTATGTAAGAATGAGTCACACTGGTGAACGCATGTATCACTTATATATACACATTTATATCCATATATATATGGACACACGCGCACACACGCACACACATACATAATACATACATACATGCATACATATGAAATATATGATAAATTTGGGTGAATAAGGAATGACGAAACGAATGTAAATTCTCCTCAGTATGAGCATTATTGTTTTTGTTCACGTGATCGTCTCTATAAAATTAAACATTATTTCTCACATCAACTCTGGTTTGATAGTGATATTTAAAATATTCTCCGATCGTAAATCCTACATATTTTTTCTACATTTGGTACTTGACATTAATAATTCTTCATATCATATTGGCTCTTTAAAAAGCCATTCTGAAAATGTGTGGAAATACAGATGAAGTATCATGTATACACCGACACTCAGAAATGGAATTAACTCATCCACTTGCTTAATTTCCTTTTTATGGTCTAAACAGGGGATTAAGAGGTTGAGATCGTGAAGAATTTGCGTACCCTAGTGTGTGAATGAAATAGAGTTCTTGATAATATTAGAATACAAGGCTAATCTGAATGTTTACACGATAGTGGACTTTGTTGCATAGACAAAATAAAAAGTATCGATATGAAAACGAATGATAGTTATAATAGTCCACTAACCATGAGTATGTGAAAGTCATCTCATTGTCATCTGTAAATTTTCAGTTTTTGCTGATGCTTGACTATGTCAAATTACGCATACCAATTATGAGAAGAATCGGTGATATTACATGAGCCAATGCGAACTTTTTAACAAAACGTGTACAAATATATCCACAGATTCACCTAAAACTACATCTCCATATTGATGAAAATTCTATATTTCGATAATCATGAATAAAAAATTTGGTATATTCTGTGATTGTAGCCCGGTATTTACAATATAATTATAAACTTCATTTACGCGCGCACACGCATGCACACATACATACATACATATGTGTCGAAATTTTTTTCAATTTGAGTCGAATATTTTTCGTCTTTGAAGCCTTCAATTATAGTTCAATCAAAATGCATGCCTAAAATGTTTATTCACCGAAATATATCTCATCATATTCTATTGCGTGTTGCCATCTTTTTGCTTGAAAGTCAATTCCCCACTTATACCGTTTGGCTGGATTCGCGGAAAATATCTCCCTGCAATCGTTTTCAACCTCATCCACATTGTTAAGCCGCCGTCAACGGATGAAATGAACCATGGATAGGAAAAGGTGGTAATTGTATGGTAAGAAAGTCTGGACTATGGGTGGGAGCAGACGGCAATTCTATCCCTTCAAGTTTTTTTTTTTGCATTTGTACTTGGTCACATTGCCAGTTGTGCTACGATATTCACATGCTGTAGAAGTGTAGGTCTTCGAGTAGCCAATCCCGGAGAGTGGACATTCAATGCATCATATGCTGGCACAAGCTATTGAGCATCAAAGGTAGCTTTCGCAGCATGACAATCTAGGACAAATTCAAAATACAACCTCTCGAATTTCTATCAGACATACAACCTGACATTCTGTTCAAACTACCATTGTTTGACAAAAGGTTCTGATGTCTGAAGGGATTGAATCCACTGTTTTCACTTGAGATCATGAAATTAAATACATTTATTTATCTCCAGTTACAAAACATGGGAATATCGAGAATTTGATGGTAATTTGTCCACATCGTCACACGTTGTTGTATCTGGTCACTGCTCATTTAATGAGGCACTTCCCGACAGTGTGTGTTCATAAGGTGATGTCGATGAGTGGATCCTCGTGACGGACCAGCTCTGTCGAAAATGTAGAGCGTTGTGATTGGCTGTTATTCAACGATATCAAACAAGACCTCATCTTCCACAATAGAATGTCTCCCTGAACGTCCTTGAAACATCTGAACCAGTTTTTGAGCCACAAGTTCGCTTTTAATTTCTGTGCCTTCCATATTATTCATTTCTTTTGCTGATAAACTTGCACTCCGTTCTTTTGTTTCTGCTGTTAGTGTAAAATGACTTTAATAACAATATTTTGATCACTCATTATCAAACTTGTGAAACAAGAAATAAACAATTAAAGGTATTTTTTTATATGTCAAAACAAAAATTACATAATTTAGCAACGATTGGATTAAATTGATGATAAAACATGGAAAAACAAGTATCAAGAAATCCTCAGTGAAAATATTAAAAACTTGTGACTCACTCAGGTATATACATACGCGTGTATGCGTTTGAATGTGCAGGTTTTCTGTATCTCGAACCTTCTATGGTAAAATGATGAGGTGATCTCAGTAAAGACGATATCATCTTGATCAATGGTACTCAAACGAATAAATACGAAATGCCACAAAATAAACGACTGAAACTTAAATAAATCAGCTTCTTTATTGATGAAACCATACCAAAGAGTTTTCATCAATGTCCTTTACATACTTGGCCATGGTTTGAGGCAACTTCACAATATCAAACAATCTGAATTTTATTAAACGTCGCAATTCTTCCACCCCCATTTTATCGCTCGTAAGTCCACTTGCGACTCGCCTCTCCTACGAGTATCACAAATTTGCGTGCTATAAACATTCTTGTAGATCGATGGTGCACATACCTATTCATGCAAAAGTTAAAATGAAACCCTACCTCCCACACACATCACACATATACACACAAAACCGAAAGAAAATAAGCAAATACATGTGTATCCAGTATTCGTGCTGGTATATATATATATATATATATATATATATATATATATATATAT
>NC_068983.1:153053338-153060512 GCF_001194135.2 Octopus bimaculoides | reverse complement strand
ATATATATATATATATATATATATATATATATATGTATATATTATCACACAAATACGTATATATATTATGTATACGTATATGCACTTGTGTGTGTGCGCGCACGCGTATACGTATATATGAAAAAGTTCATTCTTATATTTATATAAATATATACACACAGCATACATATATAAACGCATGTATGTATCTATCTGTGTGTGTACATATACATAGATACATGTATATACATATACATACATACATACATATATATATGTGTGTGTGTGTGTGCGCGCACACACACGCACGCACACATATATTCCTGCCGGGTTATAGATAATTGTTTTTCCACAATGATTTGCTAAATTCTTATGTGTATACAAGCAAATGTTTTACAGTATGTATGTGTATGTGTATGTGTGTGTGTGTATGTGTGGAAATGAGTGTATGTGTATGTATGTATGTGTGCGTGTAAATATATACGTATGCATATGTCTGCGTGTGTATATATCTGTGTATGTGTGCGAATGTATGTGTGTGTGCGTACGTACATAAACATATACGTACATCTGTTTGCTAGAACGTTGCGTTTATTTACATGCTTCTCGTAGGAATTTTTTCAATATTTGTTTTTTTATGTTTATTTTTGCTTGTGTTTTTCCTTACAGTTTTTTTTCTTTCTGTTTTTAGTTGTGAAAAATTGAACCAACAAAAAACGAAACAAAACAAATCGGAATCTAAAAGCTTGACTTGGATAATTTCAATTTCAGGAGAAAATTACCTTGTCAGTAAAATGTCAATCGAAAGGCAAGTTAAAAACTGGTTCAATTATTGTTCTCAGTTGATATGTTTAATGGGCAATAACTATGATACGTTTGCAGAGGATCTGCAATTATCTGCCTAATTCCAAACCTGTTTCATCGATATTTGATATGATTGTATTGATTTTTGTTGTGTTAAAATGTAAACAAAATGTCATTTTTGCCAAGGGAAATTAACTGCAATCCCATAAACAAACATAATATTCAGCTGCAAAAGATCCGACCAAAACAACAATACAGAAAACCAGCCGTGATTTGTGAAAAAAAAAAATAATAATCGGGAAAAAATATCATATGGTTGTGCATGTCAATAACTATATTCGCTATATTTAGTCCCTTTCATATTATGGGTTCTAACCACATCACGTTCGATAATGAACAGACTAAATTCATCTCTAAATAATTAAACAACAAAATTGCCGCTGCCAGAAATTTGTCTTATATGAAAATAGAGTATAGTACTGATACAAAATTCGAGGGGCCGAAATATTTCAGGGAGTTAGCTTTCAGAGATAAAAATCGAGCATTATATTGATACTTCGTCGTATAACGTGTTAATAATCCAATAGAAGTGTTGACCTGTAAATCTTCGAACTTGATAAATATATACAGTGAAATAATAGAAAATATATCAATATATCATGTTGCAATTAGCGATGGTTTATTTGCAGTTTCGATTAATATCCATTTGGGCTTCATTAAAATTAACATAAGAGCAATATTAATGGATGACAAAAACAAAATAACTAAAAGAACACATTGATCAAGCCACTCACTTGCTATGCTTGTATGCGCTCGCGTGCGTGTGCTCACGCCCGCGTGTGTGTTCATATATTTAAACTGGCTGCTAGAAAATGGTTAGTACAATTACTGTCTTTATGACTTCTATTGAGGTAGAAACACGTTGTTCCGACTGTCTTCTTATCTACACTCAATACAGCTGTCATTTTTCTTAATATTATGTAAGATTTAGAGAAATCTTAAATTTTGTATTATCTCCCCACTTCCCTCTCAAATGGAGCTGTTTTGAATTGCCCTTCGGACTGTGACACTCCTTCTACAGGTGAATACAATTTTAATAAACCTAGAACTTAAGATGTAGGTCATTTGATGTAAAAAGCATTCTAAGCACTCTGAAATCGTTAGAACACCTGAATGTATCCAACAAGTTCAACAGGCCATTGATTACACTCCCAGAAAGACAATGAGCTTAATTGCAAAATATCTCCTTGTGTCAGAAGGAACAAACAGAAATGTTGTCCACGAAGACATCAGATATAAGTCTTATGTGATGAGGAAAGGTAATTTTCTCAGAAAAAGCAAAATAAAATCACTACATGAGATCTACAAGGCTCTTAAACAAACTGTAAATCCAGCAGAATATTTGATTTCATTTTTCTCAAACGAGAAAAACTGCGACCAAGATCAAAATGTTAACAGAAAAAATGACAGAGGGTTATGTGCAGACCTTGCTGAAGTTCCAAGTGTTTTGCATACAAAATTTCCTGCAACTGTCATAGTTTTAGGGGTTGTCAGCAATGAAGGATAAGTGATGCCTCCTTAAGTCTTTCCATAAGGCTATCATACTTGGCTCTAGTAACACAGAAATAGATGGATGAAAATTTTCATGATCACGTAACCCCTAACATTTGGTCTCGAAATTCCCCATATCTGAATCCATGTGGAGCTTTTTTGAAAGAGAAGTCAACGAACACGCCCATACCAACAAAGATTCTTTGAAAGCTGCCATAGTCAGAGTAATGTCCAAAATGAACCTGGAGCACTTGATTCGAGCATCTAGATGATATAGATCCCATATAGAATCAGTTGTGGAATTTGAAGGTGGCTTTATTGAACAACATTATATAAAAGGTTATTTTTATCCCCATAGCATTTTGTGATAAAGTTATCAATTATTATGTATCGTTTTTTTTTTTATAAATATAAATCTATCCCCAAATATCTTACGCATCCTGTATATAAATATACATTAGCAAAATGACGACAGTTCTATGCCTTTATTAATATATGTTTAAGAAAATTGTATAAAATTATTTTACATTTTACAGTTTATGTATTATTTTTTTTTCTTTTTCGAATGATATAGGATGTATACATATCTTTATAAAATTAGAACTTTAATGCACAATTAATTCAAATAATTAGAAATTGTCGGCGAAATAAGATTATGAAAATTAATAAACCAAATGGGTGGCCATATGACTGGTCGTACTGTACCGTTTTGTTTAATAATCGAGCATTGTTACACATTAATTCGCTATGGGAAAGCATCGTAGAATCAGCCAAGTTACTAGAACAAAGATCATGTTGCCTCATCAATGAAATGTCCTTCTCTTTCGTTTCTGTACGTTCTGAGTTCAAATTTTGCCGATGTTGACTTTGCATTTCATCCTAACGGGGTCGACAAAATAACTACTAGTTGGCCACTAGGGTCGTTGAAATTGATTCACCTATCCCTCAAAATTGCTGGCCTTGTGGCATAATTAGCAGGGAATATGAACTTGCATTACAAATACCGACAAATATACATTCTATATAAGCTGTATTTTACAAAATACGCTGTATATTTTCTAGCAACACATTTTTCTCAGTGTTTTTGTTTGAGAATTACTTGTTTTAAGTATTTTTAGAGAAAAGGTAAGCACTCTTTATTCATGATAGACCGGAATTTGTTTTTCTCAAAGGATAACTTTGGGAAACTCTTTTCCGCCTCACAGCACATGAAAAGCACTATCTCGTGACGTAAATGATTTTATGATTATTTTTTATCTATCTAGAGCATCGTGTGTAACTCATTGTAACATAGTTTGCATGTTGCAGCAATTTTGAATTGTGTACGATATGGTTTCTCCATATTTCTAAAGGAGGAAGTGAGTTTCTAAATCTCTTTCTTACTTTCAAGCCACCATAAAAAAAAAAAACATGTACATGTATGTCAGTATGTATGATATTTACATGAATGATGCATGCTTGTATGTATATAGAAAGAATGATAATTTAGCAGAGAACAGATATGTGATTCAATGCTTTATAGAGCATATATCCGTTTCGGCAAAATGCCGTGATAATTACATAACAGTTTTAGAAACATTTTGCCATCATCTACCTCACCAATTCAGTGTTCCACAAAAAAATACAGCACATCTTCAACTCCAAATGTATACACTTTTCCCATTAGGCAAATTATCTATAAACAGGTATACACACAAAATAGCAAGAGAAAAAGCGTATCACAGATGTCCGAACTATACCACGCAGCTCTCAAAAGCACAAGAGAGAATACAAATAAAGATTTAAAACAATATCAAATAGATAAATAAAGGGGGGAACAAGAAGACTGATGAAACCAATAGCAGAGGGTCGTTAAACATCGAGTTGTGTAAATCAGCTAAGTCAGTAGTGATGTAAATGCTAGATGTAGCGACTATTTTTGATATAAATATATACAGATGAGACATAAAATTATAACCATACCTATTTCGCACACTAGACTGTCCCGAGGTTGATGCCCCGCGCCGTATTGCACTGGATACCATAATGCAGTGTGGAATCCACAACTGTGACTGCTCTTCGATTACGTATTGCGTTCTACATTATCTCTCATCATATGTGTGTACACATATATGCATCTACACATATATATAGACACACACACACACACACACCCACACACACACACATAAATATATATATATACTCATATATTATGCTCTATTCCGTCGTATATCGCACTCGCAGTAAACATCTCTGTACAGGTTCGTTCAGACGAAACGTGTAATATAGTGACACCATTACAATTGAATAATCTTGGAGAGTGGGAAGTATTAAGTAATGTCTCATTGAACTATCAGCTTTGTATAAATGAATAATTATCCTATAAAATAATTATTAATAATTGTTTCGCGTGTTTTATTATTTTGTTTTGATTTTAACTATTTTATATTAGTTCGCTCAGGTGGAACAAGCTTTGCTTTCGGATTGCCTCAGACACTGCTTGAAATCAACATTGCTTATTTTGTTTCTTGAATATTGGCAGTTTTCTAGTTGATGAAAGATCGTGTGAATGCAGGTTTGGTCTATTTTGTTTGAGTGTTGATGGTGTTTGTGTGCAGAATTAGGCGGATTGAACGAAAGCTGATTTGTCATTAAGCAGGTCAAAGATATTTAGATATACTGTGTAGACAAAACTGCCCATTAAGATAGACCATATTTACTGTAGATTGAGTGAAAGTGAGAGTGAGGGAGAGTGAGAGAGAGAGGAACAGTGAGAGAGAGGGACAGTGAGAGAGAGAGGGAGAGTGAGAGAGAAGGAGAGTGAGAGAGAGGGACAGTGAGAGAGAGGGACAGTGTGAGAGAGGGACAGTGAGAGAGAGGGACAGTAAGAGAGAGGGACAGTGAGAGAGAGGGACAGTGAGAGAGAGGGACAGTGAGAGAGAGAGAGTGAGAGCACGTGCGATGAGAAAAGCAACATGTAATTTAAGAGACGATGCTGAGACACAGTAGTTACTCTCGTTAAAATGAGAAAGGTCCTTCTCAAGGTAATCACGCAGTATTTTGTGTTCTAAAACGACTAACTCATTAAGTTAGAGATCAAGATTACCTTTTCGCATTAACACTGCTTCTGTTACTCTTAATTAGTTTTAGATAAGCTCACTGACTATTTGAGACACCAGCACCTGAAGATTTGGCTGTCATCAACTGAAGGTTCGACTGTCATTGTGCTGCTGGACATTATGTGGTAATGTACAGAAAATATTAGCTAAAACAAATTAGGCACACGTTTTCAGTTGTTAGTTGAATGAAATAATACATTATGACTCTCACAAAAGTGAATTTTCATAACCTACAAATGGCATATACTTCTATTTTTTCATATGCATATCCCTGAAATTTCTTATGAGACACATTACTCCCCCCCCCCACTGTAGATGGACTATTTTCAAATGCATGAACACAATGATTTAAATATTAAACCGTTGTTCCCTGTGCTTTGGTATTCGAATTCAATGCTTAAAATAGCCCAAACTAACAGCTTATCCACATAAGTTTTATCTTGCTTCATATATACACACATGCATGCGCGCGCATGTGAGTGTGTACGTACGTGTGCGAGTATGAATACATATATACTTATATATATATATAGTTATTCATTAACTTAGTACTTGCTGTGCTAAATATCTATTGTTTTTTCCACCGATATGAACTTATGAATATTTAATTCGGAAAATGTGCGAAACTGATACAGAGAAAATATTATCAGTACGGTAAAGATCAATAATGAAGTGACTTAGAACGAAAAATAGACTTGAGTTGAAAAACTTCAGAAGCCGTTAAATACTTATTGTCCAGATTTTCCTAAGTAGTTGTATGAACATTGTATGTACATAGCGTAGACTTTCTGAAAAATTAATCTGTATAGGCATATTTAATATATTGAATATACTGAGAAACGCTTGAATAAACTTCACAGATTTATTTCTGTTACTTATAGATTTTTATAGAAATGATACTCGAGATGTTAACATTGTTGTGATAAACTTTAACGCCGCACATATTCGTTGTCACTCTATTAAAAACCCTGTGGTTGTTTGTTTTTGGTCATTGGACATTATCTTATGAATATATGACTTCCTTATCACCGTATTAATCTAGAGAACAAAACGTTTTTCGCTACATATCACCACTGTATGCAAAACAAAAGCAAAACAGGAAAAAAAATCTTTCGAATAAAACGAAATGTTCTTAGTCATGCATGATTGACTGCCGGGAGCAACGAAGTGCAAAATAAAGATAACATTCTAAATATCATCTGTAGATGACAGCGGTGGTTGATTTTTAAAGTGAGATAGGTGTTGCCATTTACAACAACGTAGTTATTCGACAATGAACAAAGAGCCAAAGGAAAAGAAAACAAACAAAAAAGAGCAAAAAGAAAACACAAACGTGACCAACAACATATTGTCTGTGTAAAGTTACCGATATCTTGAAGAACAGCCGCTATTAAGCATTATTGAACAAATCCGAGTTTTGATAGCAATTAAAGTTTAACAGTCTTCTCCACTCGACTATGAATTCTTATTATTTTCTTCCTTTGTCTTCCTATTTACACCTCATTTGTCTCTACGCTTGGATGAAAAATACTGTGATATAGAAATTTCTAATCAATAGGAAGAAAGCAAAGAAAAAGAGATTATATATACATACAATATATATATGTGTGTTTGTGTGCGTTATTCTGTGAGTATTTATATAAGTATGTGTTTTTTTATGTATATATGTGTATATAAATGGATAAAGGCGCGCGTGTGTGTATATATATATATATATACATATATATGCATATATATAT
>NC_068983.1:153048705-153052324 GCF_001194135.2 Octopus bimaculoides | reverse complement strand
TATATATATATATATATATATATATATATATATATATATGTACACGCACGCGTACACACGCACATATTTTGAAACAGCTCCTGTCTTTTCTTTAATAGGAAGTTCAAATATTTTGTCATTTCATAAAAGAGTTCTAATGTTTTGAAATTTTAGAGAATTTTCTGTTTTCTGTATGTTTACAAAAAAACCCTCCTTATGAATTTGAGTTTCCTTTGTGGGTTTTAGATTAAATTTTTTTTTTTTTTTTCCAAACAGAATATCGATTATTTTCTTTTGTGACAAACCTGTTAGCGCCCTATGTTTTTCCAGAACGATATTTGTTGTATATTGACATGTGATTATTATTACTTCATACATTTCCTTTTTTTTTTGGGGGGGGGGGTAGATGAATACATTCAGCTATACATGTTTTCACATAATATACATATTTAATGTCAATTGATGCACACATTCTTGTTTTGCATGTTGTTGTGAGGAAGGATTATCTAATTTTTCTGAAACATCTTATGTGAAAACCAACCGAAGTCAGTTGATTCTAATGTAGATTCTAATTATTGGTGTCGGCTGTAGTTACAACGCACCATATTGCAGACTTCAAACCTTCTAAAGATAACCAGTATGAGTATTCCTAAATCTCACACATTAATATACAGATCTTATTTTCCTATTTCCTTTAAAGTTCAGCAACAAAGGATGTGTTGTACGTGCCTACATGATATCTCACCGTTGTTAACATTTCTCTAAAATGTGTCTTGTATTCCCTGTCCAAAGTACATCATTCACCTGATTATATGCCATGTACAAATCTAGCATGCAATCCATGAAATTCAAAATTCTACCATCCATGCGATATGCAGTATTTTCAGTAAGAATCAGCGTTTGGTTGTACATAGAGGAGGTAAACCCTTGGTGTATGTTATTTAATATCCTACTTTTTTTTTATTCATTAGTTTTCTGTCATGCTGCCCAGGTGATTATGACATCGTTGTTGAGGGTTGGATGGTGAATAGATATAGATTATGATGACAAGGTGCTATCTTGTTTGGAGAATGTGAGACTACAACTTCTTCCAACGTAATATGAAATCTGTCAGCATCATCCCCAAAAGGCATCTTCTATGGTAAATATTGCTGTATTTTATGCAACATATCAAGCAAGTGTTTGGCAGTTATAAACGCGGTCGCTTCATAAATGTTATAGCAAAAGTAGTTGAAATTCTAAATAGGTTTTTAAAAATTCACTTTAATTTAAACGGCATCTCCAAAACGTTAGTACGCTAGTTCAAATACCACGTGAGATAGTATACTCGTCTCGTTTCATAAGTAAATTTGTCAATGTTGATTTAAAATTATGTTTACTGAAACTTCTAATGGGATAGTAGTTAAAAAGTGTTTTACCAGCAATTGTAACAATGGCAGACAAAAATTGTCCTTCAGAGAATATATATATATATATATATATATATATATAGACAATATATTGTTTATATTGGGGCACTATCATTATTGAAATTGTTCAGTTAAATAATCCTAGCATTGAAAAACCAGTAAACGTTTGAAAATATCATGTGTTGTACAAAATAAGGAATTTTTTAATTGTTTTCTCGTTTATATTTGTTTATATAAATTAAATGTTCAGGCGTCGCTGGTCTATGAATCAGACCATTAACTTCTGTACTATTATGAATATATTGGAATATATTCATACTGTATAGAAATTAAAAAGTGTGATCTGTGATGCACAAAACTCGAATACGTTAGAAATATAAACAAATTTAAATGTGAAATATTGAAAAACAAATTATTTTCTGGGGCATTTGAAACCGAGTATTTACTTACCATGTTTCAAATGTGGAATTATAATTATGACAATACTTCACTAAAAACACGCACGCACACACACTCACACACACACACACACACACACACACACACACGTACACACACACACGCATGTCTGACTGTGATTTTGTGTGTGTGTGTGTGTGTGTGTGTGTGTGCGTGTGTGTGTTTACAACCTATATCAATTACTCTATTAACTTATTGCTAGACATAGCAAAGACATTAACAAATCCAGAGTAATTTTGTTTATATTCGTGTGATTCATTTCAAAGCAATAGTTAGATAACAATCATTATTGTAGAAATTTGCTTGACACAACGCCGCGTTCTTCTTATGGGAATTTGTTAGTTTACTGCTGCTATATCATATATTAATGCTGGGGAGACGAAGAAACTCGTCAATGTATTTTGTACAAGTTCAGCCTTTCCTCGCGCTAAATAAGTATTAGAACTTGTTTTCTTTTTAATGTGATTCTCCTGAATTGTTAAAATCTATCCCATATTCCTTATGAGGGCTATTGTAGCAGCCTTATATGTCGTCATTATTGTTAATTATTTATCGATCGCATTTTAGTATTCAGCATCAGGTTACAATGGCCGGAACACACACACATACACATACATACACGGTAATATTTTAGTTAGTTTATGGGAAGTGAAAACAAATAAGATACAAGTACGCCTGAGATGTCAATATATTTACTCATTCAATTATTCTCGTTTCAAGTTAATATTGCGAAGAAACTTTGAAATACTTGAAAGAATTACTAATCAGTGCTCTACTTCTGTTTCATATTTACATGATGCTTGTTTTGTCTTTGTGTTTACTCAGGTTTTTATTTATTTTTTCTAGTTATAAGATTTTGATTCTTCTGTTATGAAAAGTTAATTTTTTTATATATATAAATTAACTTAGTCAAATCAAAGAAAAGTTACAAATATTAAGGATATACTTAGATGTATAAATCTATGTGCTTATGAATTCACACAGACACTCAACCATATGCACACAGTAAAATACACACACGTAGATACACAGAGAAGCAATCACTTGCCCGCTAACATGCACGCTCACTTATTTGAAAGATATGTACGTATGTATGTTGGAGTATACGTATTTCATTCACTTAGCTGCCGGTATTAATTTCACGTACACACAACGTTATTTGTCACAGCAGTATTATACAGCACTGGTATCTTTTCGTATCATGCAGTGCAGAGTTCATCTCACAGTATAAACAAAGTTAGTTGTAATAGTTCTTCTCTCAATCTTGCTTCTGTTGACGCGTTGCAATTGCGGAAAGAAGTATCAACATTCTTCTCGGAGCTGGTAGTTAAAGAAATAAAATCCCTTCTTTGCAATATGCTTAAATATACCTTGTTCATTATACTTTCCAGTCGAGGCGCAATGGCACAGTGGTTGGGGCAGCGGAATCGCGGTCATAGAATTGCGGTCTCGATTCCCAGACCGGGTGTTGTGAGCGAAAACGCCTAAAGCTCCACGAGGTTCAAGCAAGGGATGGTGGCGAACCCTGCTGTACTCTTTCACCACAACATTCTCTCACTCTTTCTTCCTGTTTCTGTTGTGTCTGTAAGTCAAAGGGTCAGCCTTGTCACACTGTGTCACGCTGAATATCCCCGAGAACTACGTTAAGGGTACACGTGTCTGTTGAGTGCTCAGCCACTTGCACGTTAATTTCACGAGCAGGCGTTCCCTTTGATTGGATCAACTGGAACCCGCGACGGTGTGCCAAACAATATTGTACTTTCCAAATACAC
>NC_068983.1:153047048-153048124 GCF_001194135.2 Octopus bimaculoides | reverse complement strand
TATATATATATATATATATATATGTATATATATATATATTCCTTTATTCTCTTGTTTTAGAATTTATACTACGGCTATACTGGGTCACCATCTTGAAGATGTTCTTTTAGTCAACCAAATCGACCCCAGAACGTATTTTTTAAGCCTTGCACTTATTCTATCAGTCTCTATGTCAAGCCGAGAAGCTACGGAGACGTAAACACACTAGCACAGGGAGATATGCAGTGTGGGGATAAACATATAGATGTATACATATATATAGAGAGAGACAGGATTCTTTCAGTTTCCGTCTACCAAATCCACTAAGAAGACTTTGGTCGGTCAGTGGCTATAGTGGAAGACATTTACGCAGTGGGACTTAACCCCAAATTATGTGGTTGGGAAGAAAGTTTCGCACCACACAGCCACGCAGTGTGTGTGTGTGTGTGTGTGTGTGTGTGTGTGTGTGTGTGCGTGTGTGTATGCATTACCTGCATATACATGTATTATCTCTATTTCGTTGTTGGCCAAGATCTTGAGATATTCTTTTGTTTATAAAATTACATTCCATCTGATGATTACAGTTTTTTTTGCAATGGAGTAATGTTCTCATTCTTGTATTAAAGCTGATACGTATAAAACAGCTGTAATGAACTAACCATTATCCATTATATGTTATTATTCATTTGATTATCATACACCATGCAAATTTACGACTTGTCGGACACACTAGAGTATACCAACAGCGTACAATTTAAAGGTACGCACGATTTGAACCAGCCCTAGGCGGTAAATACTCATAGCGTTTGTTTTATATGTGTACACAACCAGGATATCCTATTTAATACTTAACAACCATAGGCTGGAACCATAGGTTTATCCAACCCTACTTGGTGCATATCTTCTCAAGTCCCTAATTCTATCTGAATCCTTATTTTACTATATATATATATATATATATATATATATGTATATTAATAGTTATCGCCAAGCTAACATGGCAGTCCAGGAAAACAAGACGAATGCTGCTGTTGATTAGCTCCAAGAGGCCATTACCACTAGCTAGCTATGTAACACACAAACTTTTGTCCTATTTT
>NC_068983.1:153045209-153046213 GCF_001194135.2 Octopus bimaculoides | reverse complement strand
ATATATATATATATATAAACGCATACATTGTAAGTACATGACCTACCGACTAGGCTGTTGCACTCAGGATTGCAAGATTCGTGGTTTCGACACCTCGACGAAGTGATGCGTTGTATTCTTGAGCAAAACTTTTCATTTCACGTTGTTTTGCGATTACTTGGATAGCTAAGTTATAGCACACTCTGCAACAGTACAAGCAATATTCATTTGATCGAGGATGTGAGCTTAAATACAGCACCAACGTTTGATGACTATAGACAAATCATCTATATTTTCTTTTATATTTCCATGTAATGATATATATGCGTCTGAGTTAGTGCACACATGCGTGTGAGTGTGTGTGTGTGAGGGTGCGTGTAAATGGTTATCGCGTACTAGGTTATCCATTCTGGGTTGTCCATTTATCTTTGCCAGTATGCATTCGGGGAAGTTTTACTCAGCGTCGTACGGTTATCGACTGCTATTACCAGCAAATAGTTCTGCCTTGTTGTGTCACTATTCCCAATAATTATATATATATATATGTGTGTGTGTGTGGGGGGGTGTTTGTGTGCGTGTGTGTGTGTGTGTGTACATTGCTAGTAATAGGAGCTTACATGCTCCAAAGCTGTTACAAACTACATAACATATACTCTGACAGGAGCTATACTTTGTAACATCGGTGGACCATTTTAGCTCCTATTTCTAGCAATGTAACTGCTATTCACACTCTTACTCAAGTTCACTTGACGATAGTAATTTTCCTTTACCGTAAAACATGCAAACAGTTGTTTTTATTAAATTTTAGTGTACACATTAGCAATCCGCTGAATCATCCATAGATTTTTATGATTTTATACTCTGGTAAGCGAGTTATTCTCACAATGTAAGTGTTATTCACACCCTTAGTCAAGTTTAGATGACAACTATCATTTTTCTTTAACGTTGCAGACAACTCTTTTTATTAATATCTCACATACACACATACACACACACACACACACATATATATATATATATATATA
>NC_068983.1:153038892-153044458 GCF_001194135.2 Octopus bimaculoides | reverse complement strand
ATATATATATATATATATATATACATAGAGATAGATAGATAGATATCGATAGATAAGGTTTAAGAGGAAAACCAGAGAAATCTTGCATGTGTAGATAAGGATTATTTAATCCATTCGAATATATACGTAGTCGACTGGTTCGCTTCGCTAATCACTACTCGATTTTATAAAATCAAGTTAAATTTTTGATTTATACAGGAGAGTATAGCTCAAGCGGGATGATCAACGGATATAATGTTTTTTGTCTCAAGGGATAATCGGTGTATATAATATTTCTTAGTTAAGGGGAGGGAAATCTTTTCACCCTTTTTCTGTTTTTTTTTCTTTGTTAAGTCCATTATATATTCCTGTGAAGTTCGGGTTTGTATTTTTCAATAAATGTAGCCTCTTTATTTAGTCATTGTTGAGTTGAGGTCCTTTCCGTGCATTGGTATAGTGGGAATATTGTGAATTGTGGTTTGCGTTCTTTGGCATGTCAGCCTATGTTACCACTGAGTGGTATTTGATGGTATTGGGTGTGGTAGATTTTTAGTTTATGTTGTATAGATCTACGCCTTAGGGACATGGCTTCGGAACCTATATAGCTTCTACTGTAGCCGGAACATGTTATGAAGTAGATGAGATTTTCAGAGGCGCAAGTGAAGTCAATTTTAATTTTAAATTACATTTACACAATCACACACTCGTATATTCACATTCACAAGACATCGATCACGAATAATATCGTACAAGACATTCATGTTGCCGCACAGTTTGAGTGAATGTTAAACAAGAGAGTTACAAAACAAAATTACTACCAGAGACGATTAATATATTTTTGCCGTTCGATTTCATTCTATTCTCTATTAGCATGCTGCCTTAACTAAATATGTTAAATCTAAATTGTATATAGCTCAAAATAGATTCTAAGAAATTACTTCTTTGTATTAGAATGGGAAATTCACTGCTGGGTCTCCTTTGTGAGCATAAGAATAAAACAGACAACTTCATCACATGCAAAGAACAAACTTCAATTTTTAAGTCAATCCGTTTATGAGATTTTTTAATAGCAGTTTCTCGTGACATGTGTCTTGCAACATTTGGTATAAAGTAATATTTTAGATATTAAATAGAGGGTGTCAAGAGACCCAGCGTTTTTTCTGCGTGTCCTAAAATGCAACTAAAATAATTTGCTGCACTATTTACACTCCGATTTCACAAAAGCCTCAGCAGCAACGAATACCCGAACAGAGTCATCAGTTGGAGGGTTGTTATTACCGGAGTAGTACAAAACCAGGATCTATTTCAAAACGGGGGCACCAGTTTTCATTTATGTTTTATGTAGTGTTTTGGTACCGAAAGACTTTCAAACTTCGTGTACTTATCTATTTTGTGTTATAGAACAGAAAAAAAATGTTTTCTATTCGAATTTATTTCATGTAAAAAATTGTCTTATTTCGATAATTTCTACTAATCACTGACGTCTATTCAGTTAAAAACAGTTAGCGCTGTAACGGTGTATATCGTATTAATCCCCTAACCCTAACCCTAACTAGACTGTTAACCCTAACCCTAACCCTAACACTAACCCTAAAACTAACCCTAACTCTAGAATCCGAACTCTAAAATTGTTACACACAGATATGCACAGCGTAATTTATTATATATGCGTATAAATTACGATTAAACCGGATGAAATATGTCACAGGGAATAACATTTTTATGACCGCCAGCAGTAACTCTATTCAGCTGAATAGACGTCAGTGATTGGTTGAAATTACAGAAATACAACTTTAACATGGAATAACTTGCGATGTACGTTTTTTTGTTAAGAAGACTAAGAGTAAAAGATGTTTTATATGACACATTGTACCAGAGTCCCAAGTTTCAAAGTGTTTCGTTTGTGTTTCGTTAAGAAAATACTGGTGCCCCCGTTTTGAAATAGATCCGGAAACCCCCATCACCAGGAATAGGAAATCACCAACAAACGGTAGATGCAGCGATGCGCAGTTACAACACATGCTCCCCTTACTACTACTACTACTACTACTACTACTACTACTACTACTACTACTACTACTACTACTACTATTCACCTAATTCTAGATGAGATTTATGTAAATCTTAATTCTATGGAAGATTTTACAACACTGCGTATGAATGACCTCAGCATACTACAAAAATATATTGTTACTGCAGTAGTAATATATATATGTTGTCTTATTATTACCTGTTATTTATCGAATTTGCTCTAAATTGTGAGCTTCGTAATAATACGAACTTAAATAAAAAAGAATACATGCATATTTCTACTACCTAGATAACACACGAGCCATTAAATTTTCTATGAATATCCTTGAAAATAAACCTTATTTGATATAGCTGACAAATTCAGAATCATTTCTTGAGAGAATGAGCAAAAATGACTCCATAACACATCGTGTAAAGTGCTAGTAACATTTTCTATTTTCATTAAAACATCTTCCTCAGTTTCAATATTTCGTCTCACTGAATTCGTATAGCGAATAAAATAAAACAACTGATTAGTGTAGCAAGCGTTTTCCTTTTGTGCCTTACTGAAGGGCATTGTCAACCTTCATATAATGATATATCTGATGTATAAATTGTCTCACAAGGTTCATTTATTCGGAAATACATACAGAATGTACTCTGAACCATACAAATTTCTGCTTTCAGCCAATATTCTCTCGTTTTAGACATGTTTAATGCACCTCACATTTAAATTACATTTGACACAGAATGTGTAGAAATTAAACATTTTTTCATCATATCCTACCAAATGTGAAGAATATCGTTGGAGAGAAACGCAAATATTAATTTGGTTATTCGTTTTCTACAGTCAAAATGAGTTTTTAACACTTATAGTGTACTGAAGAGTTTGATGCAATCCAAATATTTGCAAAGTCTTATTTGAAGTAGTGAAACAAATGGCAAGTATATTACTTTCCTGTATTACACGTAGTCACTTTTCCTACGTGAAACTATTTAAACCTGTTCATATACGCTTATATAACACTATGTCTTCAACAGATAAAAAAAAAGTTTTAGATTACAAATTCCTCTTTGATGTGATACAAAAAGTGGATTGAATATTTCAAGGTAAAACATATTACATTACCATTCATACCACATGAAATAAATGAGATTTATCAACTAGATGAACCCGAACTCTAATTGATTTTTGTTGTTTGTGAAGTATTTTTCCTTTATTTTATTTTATTTGTTTATTTTTATTTCATTTGACGACTTATTTCGATGTTTTCATATTCATCTGCCACGACTTTTGAAATATTTATAGTAATACAATAGAAGCTGAATGTCTCATCAGGAATACAGAAAGGTAAATAAGCTACCTACCAGTGGATATCATATACAGAAACACTGTAGAAACAGCCAGACAGTTTCTCGCCGGATTAACTCATTAAAAGTATGTAATTTCATCTTCCTAGTATCTGAGTTCAAATCTTGACAGTTTGCAATCTCGCTTTCGTTCCGATATCGATACATTAACCACTGCGTTGAAAGTGGTGAGCTAGCAAAAAATCTCGTTAGCGTGTCGGAGAAAATGCTTCGCACATTTATGCTGATACATTAGGTTCTGAGTTCAAAACCCGCTGAGCTTTTCCATCCTTTTGGAGTCGATAAAACTAAGTATTGAGATTCGATGGAAATGACTTAATCCTCGCTCTAAAATTGCTGACCGTGTAGGCAATTTTTTTTTTTAAAGTGTTAATCGCGTGGTTCATATAACAGAATGGATTAAATTGTCTGCATGAACTCACAGATGTCCAACAACTCAAAAGCAGTTCATATCATCTCGTCTCTATCTGCATCGAAATATTGGCTTCAAACTTTGGCAGAAGGTTAGCAATTAATGGGTAGGGGGTAGGTCGATTACATAGATCTCAGTGCTTGACGGGTTTTTATTTTATCGAACCCGAACGTAAGCATTCCCTTTGCAAAGAACCATGATCATGTGCTAATGGGAGAATGAATTAATTTTAGTAACATTAGTCCTATATTTTAACGCAGTGAACCAGCAGAATCGTTAGCATGCCTAGCAAATTGCATAGCGGTATATCGTCCGTCCTTTCCTTGTGAGTTCAAATACCACTGAGGTCGAATTTGCCTCTCATCCTTCCGGGGCTGATAAAATAATCACCAATTGAACACTAGGGTCGATGTAATCGACATAAACGCTTCTCCGAAGATGCTGGCCTTCTGTCGAAATGTAAAATCAATATTAGTTTAATATTTTAAGGCAGCGTGCTGTGGCATGTACTCCGAATTTACGTTCTGAATTCAAATGCCACCGGAGTCGAGTTTGCTTTTCATTCTTTTGAGGTCAATGTAATGAACTCTCTACCACCACCACCACCACACAAAGGGCTGGCTTTGTGGCAAAACTTATATAACAAATAACTTATTGATGCTTCCAACTAAACTCTACATGTTTGTTGCAATACATCAATGTCAAAGCCGCATGATTTGAACGCCTAAGATAAGTATAACTGTAAAAACATATAACCAAGAAATGCAGATTACGTAACGGTCGAACCATGAACGTGACGGACGTTGGTTTGAGAAATTGTTTTAAAGGCGTTTTTAATGGATGCTGGTTTTATTGTGGTTTCTCTTGCAGATGTATGAATAAATGCGGTTCATACATGATCATAACATATTTTTGCATATTAGACACTGCTTTATTCATCGTGCCTCTGTTATGTAATGAGTGTTTGACTCGTCTCACAACTTTAACGACTGATTATGTAAAATTTCCTCCTTCTTTACAAAAGGTAAGTGTTGTTATCGAAAGTGATATGTCATGGATGCAACTGATGAAGAGACATATCACGTTTGAAGACAAATTATAAGTAGCTAGCGCAGTTCACTTTTGATTTTATTGCCATAGCAAATTTATAATATAATCAATAAAGATGAATTCATTAAGACAGCTGTGATTTAAAGCAGTCAATTAATAGACAATTATCCCGAAACAGGAAAAAGACATTTCACACGCAACGTAAATGTGCCCGAGTTATAGAGAATATATATCTATCATTTTAATGATAGAGGGGGAAATGATAGAGGAAGAGAAAGAGAAAGAGATAGAGTAGCGTCGGAAAATATAAAGTTACGAAAATTACTTACAAATGAGTATATGCATATATACGTACAGGTATGTGCATACCGACATCCACCTGTATGTATAGGTGCATATCTGGGTACAGGACATTGCAAACAAAACGTAGACGTGAAGACACACAAGCCACATAGAGAACATTCTACTTCATCAGCTACCCCCGTTTTAACACCGGCGTTTCTGTGTACCAAATCCACTCAGAAGGTTTTGGTCGCCCCAAGGCTATAGTAGAAGACACTTGCCCAAGGTGTCACGCAGTGGGAATAAACCCGAAACCATGTGGTTAGTAAGCAAGCTACTTACCACACAGCCACTCCTGCGCCTATATGTTTACAGAAAGCATGCGAAATTACCGTAGTTTAATGTAAACATTTAGCAGTAAACTTGATTTATGAGTAGATCACGTTAAAAAACTTTCCTTTG
>NC_068983.1:153024350-153037557 GCF_001194135.2 Octopus bimaculoides | reverse complement strand
TATATATATATATATATATATATTTATATATATATCTGTGTGTGTCTGTGTCTGTGTGTATGTATCTGTGTGCTGGAACTTTATATGTATACACAATACACACATGTATGTACACACACACATATACATGCTTACATCTACAACTCCTCATACGTACATACACATTGTGTGTATATGTGAATATATGGGTTTAACTGAATTAGAAATATTTCTTTGAAGATATAAATCAATAAATTCAACAGGTTTCTTTGAGCTTTATTGTAGAAACACTACCCTGTTTGAAATATTTCTTTATTTTGTCTTATTTTTCGTATTTTCTTTGGAAAAAAGATAGTTAATTGCATATATCCACAAAGTCTACAGCGTGTTTAGAAATATATATAACAGGACAAAAATGACGAATGGAACTTGTATATATAAAATGAAGGAAATCGGATTATTGGTAAAAGCAAATGGATATCATATCCGTTTCGACGATCAGTGATCCAATTGTTCTGTCTACAGAAATAACATCTTAATGATTTTTTATCTAAGTGGCTCAATACTTAAAATGTGTTTCTCCTCCGTTTAATTTAATCAATTTTAACAATCAGCGTGGCAATCTGCACCAGAATGTACTCCCTTAATTTTCAGTACAATCCACTCAGATACCGTGCAAATATTAAGATTCCGAAGATTTTGATCGAAACAAGTTTGTGGTAGTAGTAAACTTTGAAGGTTCTGCACAACTCAAAATTTTCTTTAATTACTGTTTCTTTTTTGTTTTTTTGCATTTGGCTAATGTTTTATGTGAAAACAATAAAGTTGTCATAAACCTAAAACAAAGACACACATTAAAGTTGGAGGAACCTACTTCGGAGGAAATTAGAATTTTATACTTATCCTGAAAAAGTCTCAAAAATTCTGGAAAGCATCATTTATTCATTGCCACATATAGTTGTCACTACTATCCTCCTTTAGTCGTATGTGACACTGAGAAAGCAAAGCTTAGACCATAAGACTTGTTGGACATGATCACCACATCTTATTTTTTTGTATTGTTTAGTTACAGTGGATGTAAGACAACATTCAATATGTCATTCTTCATAATGTACTTTTGTTATAGTGTAGTGTGGTTTCAAGGAATGTTAAGTGGTATTTTTAGGAAATCAATGGGCGACTTAGAGGGTCCTTTGATGGTTGGTACATCGTGCAATTTGCAACGTATGTAGCCAACGATGATGCTGTTCTTATTTTCGCTCAGCCCTTCTTGTGTTTTGATTGCCAAATATCATGAGTTAATGTTGACACAATATTCATTAAATTCTGATGATGTGCATCATATTTAAATGATCACCCTTTATTGATCGGATGAATAATTAGGCAAGGAACTTGTTTCAGTTGCGCATCACTTTGAGTTGACATAACCGAAGAAAGGTATCACAGCTCTTCTTAGCAAATTTTTTCAACGTGTTAATCACTTTACTTTTGTTTCAGATCAGTTTTCAAAATATAATGTGTTGAAAAGCTTCCCAATACTTACTAAATCCTGTTTTCAGAAAAATAAAAACGCATGAAGAATTATAATCACCAATGTGACAGTCACCTTTATAATTGTATGATGTGAGGGTTGAGAGAGAATTTATTTCTATTTCTAGGAGAGTGACAACATAAAATAGGCTCTAAATGAGCGGGGAGGGTACCTAACGAGGGAATATATTTCAATCAATGAGGATGAAACATAAACTTTGAGAGAGAGAGATTAACAGCCGATTGGAAAGTGAATTATCAAATGCGGAATATTTTAGTCATTTGGTGAACTTCCTTGTGCAGATGATATACCGAATATGTAGCAGATTCGAAACCGAACTGCTATACAGCCGTGCGGGTGCCACGTTGAGATTACTGTCATTTCATGTGATCAGCCGATTAACCGACCAACCAGCGTAAAGCCATCACGTGAATCAACTTTCTAGAATCCTCTAATGAACCTTTGGTGGATTTTTGGTGATAAGTTCAGAATGTAGAGGCAGTTATTGTTACGACTCCATTCTCATTTTCCGTTAACAGGCCGAGTAAATGACAAGTACAGATTTTGACATCATGGATTTAATGTGATTATTTTCACAGTTGTGACAAGCTAATCACAGAGTCATACGTACCAGCTATTTTATCGTAGACTCCTGTAGTATATCTCTTCTGGTGTGTAGAAATTGTTGCTTTTTATTTCCATCCAAATACCCAAACGAAAAAAATACTATGTACAATAAATAAAGATTCTGTTACTGGTTCCTAAATGCTATTAATAATTTTACATGCAACCCCAGAAAAGAATATTTTATTCTCCACAAATATGAATGAACGAACATAGCAACACAAGACACGACAAATGTTTGCCACATGCAAGCCCCTATAAAGTTGTAATGAACATATTATACAGTGTATAAATAAAATTGAACGTTCTATATAGGGGTTTATTCTGTGTATGAATAATATTGCCTGTTGTAAAGTGTAACTATATGCATCTGTGAAAATTTCACGTCGTGTATTAAAGACTACGCTTTATCGTTATTTTTGTCTTGTTTTAACTTTCTCACATATATCATTAATTATAAACGCAAACAGACATGTTAAGAAGTTAGTAGGGGGTGTAAATATGTTTAGAAGTGAGTTTGTTCTTAAGGTGATTAGGTGTCATGCGTAAAGATAAAAGAAGATAGTTAAAAAGTGCCGACGGAGGAGGAGAAGAAGAAGGAGAAGAAGAAGAAGAAGAAGAAGAAGAAGAAGAAGAAGAAGAAGAAGAAGAAGAAGAAGAAGAAGAAGAAGAAGAAGAAGAAGAAGAAGAAGAAGAAGAAGAACAAGAAGAACAAGAACAAGAAGAAGAGGAAGAAGAACAAGAACAAGAACAAGAACAAGAACAAGAAGAACAAGAACAAGAACAAGAAGGAGGAGGAGAAGGAAAGAGGGGAGGGGAGGATTAGGAGGAGGATAAGAAGGAGGCAGAAACAGTAAGAACAATAATGAAGAGAACATCAAACACATAAAAATGAATATGCTGAAGGGGATTAGGAGATAGAAGTTACGATGGCAGGATGGAAAGGTGGAGCTGGAGATATGATAGCAATGATGAAGAAAATTTGGAAGAGAGATAGCAAGACACGGAAAATATTAATAAGAACGAAGGTATAAGAACAGCACTCATAAAAATCACAATTAAAAAAGCCAGTAAACCAAGTAAAAATATTATAAGTACTGTACGAGTCAAATGTACTTTATTAACAATGCATGCATGTGAATATCAGAAAGAAATCTAATTTCTGACATATAAATGGTAACAAAATAACATAAGTTTAACATCCAAAGTAGCATTAAAAAGAAACGATTATAAAAGAATAAGAATTAAACCAGTTAAGTAATGTTAGTGACAAGCTAATGTGTTTGACTTACATAGATCGGAATGATTGATGTGATTTCCCTGCCGATATAAACATCAATGAATACATTGATACATGCAGGCATACTCACGTAAACGCATAGGAACACGAATGCATCACATACATATATATATTTACACACACACACACACACACAAACAAACAAGCATACATACGTGTCAACGTACATATGTATGCTTATTAATATATAACCCATGCAGTAGATATATAAAGAGGGCAAATGTAGCCATTTTCTCCGTAGACTGGGGAAAAAAAGATGTAAAATCTTAAGCGATATGAGGTTTACTCATCACTGGTGTCTTTATCAGTTTTCAAATTCTAGGAAAAAAAACCAAGCAGGCAATCTGTTTATATACTCAACAAATCTAGTAGCTTCATAAAACCGGAACTATTAATTTGCATACTGAAAGTGTTTAACACCTAATTTAATACCAGCAGGGAGTCGACTGGGACCTCAGTCCGTAACGTTGCAAAATATAGTACATGTAACGTCCGCAGTAGCTATAGAAAAAGGGCAAATTTGCCATTTTTTCCATAGATTGCAAAATATGAGCACTCTTAATCGATTTTCGAAGGCATTTCAAAAATATATATATAAGCAAAAAGATCCGAATAATGAATTCAATATGGCCATAAGTATAAAAGTATTTACTAAAGGATCTATGACGGTTCCTTCAATGTTTAGAAGGAAGGACATTGGTCGTCTTTACATAAATAGTAAAATAGAGAGGAGCAAATTTGTAGTGTCGACTATATTGATGTAGATGAGTAAGATTAGACTAGTCTGGCACATATATATGTCATCATACTAGCTTTATCAGTCATGTTCTAATGCACTTTGCGCTCTGTACATTGCGCTATCAATAACCAGCCTACTAAAGTTTCGAACTTACTTAATCTCTACATTGAAACATATCCAAATATTATACCCTGTTTTAAAGAAGAAACACAGAAAGCCTCTGAAGAGAATTTCTGCAAACTAAATTTTGTATCCAGAGCCATTTGAATTTGTATATACATTAAAAAACTATGTACACATTTTCATTTTAACCGAATGCTCTTCCCAGTGCGTATACGGATATACGTTTTACCTCCTACCTCTTTATCCTTACTTACATCACCAGTGAATTTACGTCATCATCGTTAGTTTCTCTTCCAGTTTTTATTTCTCTTATTTGACCATCTCTTACCGAGTTTCTCTTCCCGAACTATGTCCTACCTACGTTTCTGAGCTTACGATGTTCTGAATCCCCCTTCCATTACTGGTTTTCTTTCAAACATGAAATGCCTAAAATTCTAATGCCTTTCCTTTCACCTTGTCTGTTTTATCTTAAAGAGAAACTTGTTCGGAATAACTGACAATCCACACCCAATGGCAACTTTGATGTGGAAGGATTCTGATCACCTACCGAGTGACAAAAGGTGGACTGGCTCATTATTATAAAGTAAAGAACTGTGAGTGATTGGCTGTTTGGGTTGATAAAAAGTTCATTGTATGCCGTGATTACGAGCGTTGAGTCTCCTGTAATATTAATAGTAGTGCATCATGTATAAACTTCCTTCCTCCCTGCTTCGTTATATTATATATCGAACATAGAAGGATATAAAAAAGTTCACCTACCACATGGTTCCGGGTTCAGTCCGACTGCGTGGACACTTGGGCATGTGTCTTCTAATATAGCCTCGGGCCGATTAAAGCCTTGTGAGTGGATTTGGTAGATGGAAACAGAAAGGAGCTCGTCGTGTATATATATATGTATGCATGTGTGTGTGTATATGTTTGTGCGGCTGTTCCGCCACCATCGCTCGACAACCGATGCTGGTGTGTTTAAGTTGCCATAATCTAAAGGCAGTGCTCCAGCATGGCCGCAGTCAAATGACTGAAACAAATATAAGAATGAAGGTAGAAGGAAACATTTTCTACTACTTTGCCCACTACCCCTGCCTTAGCTTATATTTTCTTGAAATTATATATTCAATTATTTACTGAGTAGATAGGACGACGACTATTAATAGCATTAATTATGTTAACACTTATTAAATATTCGTTGAAATTAATTTATTTAAGCTAGTCAAGTGCATATAAACGTCGTACAGAAAAATTAGAAATTACCTATATCTCTCTTATATTGTTGTGATTGCTTCTAAATAAATTATTATTCTCTTTAAAAGCTGTTTTTAGCAATTTCTGGTGTTATTTAGCGTTTGTTGATGCTTGTGGTGTTTTTGCTTTGTCTGAAGTATTTTATTTTTTATTTCAATTATTTATGTAAAGATAATTATTGTATTGATCAATAAGTACAACTCATTATTAACTGACTAGTATCTAGTTATTTTTCATTAGATGAAATACACAATCATACACAAACACACGTAGACACACTCGAACCCCACAAACATATGCTCAACTACATATGCGCGTGCGCACATACACATACACACATATACATGATATATATGTATATATATATTTATATATATATATATGCATGTGTGTGTGTATATAAATATATGTATGTAAATATATAAATACACTTGTGTGTGTGTGTGTGTGTGTGTGTGTGTGTGTGTGTGTGTGTGTGTGTTGCAATTTACGTAAGTGCCGGTCGGTTTGTGGTTGCGTTGGTCCTTATCATAGTAATTATTAAATACATTTGTTACTAGTCTTACTTGTCTAAAATGTTTTAGTTTTCTCCATAATAATCACCTAACTAAACACTGCTATAGTTTAGTGTTAGAGAAATTTTAGTTCCCTTGAAATAATGAAAGCGTTGTAACAAAGATGCTATCTAAAGTAAGGCAGTTTAGATTTGCTTTGCCTGGTTGTTAATTCAGACTGGGTCGTTTGTAGCGGTGTCTAATCAATGACCAACTGTTGCTTCCTGCTGATTGAGTTCAGTCGCTACCTCTTTCGTCTAAAGGTCTCTGACGAACCGTGTCACCGCATGTGGTCATTAAAAATAAGATCGTTCCTGGTAATTATAGCTAGTTTTCAAGTATTTCTTTTTCTGTGAGGTTCCTGTGTTATTTAAATCTGATGGATAATAATCATGTAGAATAAGTCGTATCTACCATCATGTTATATTTCACTATATGATTATAGTCTCCTTTTTGTATTATATGCGTCAATGTTATCATTATACCAGCAGAAGACGGTCAGAGCCCGCCAACTCCTAGGCCTAACCACTATGGTAAGATTGATGTAGGTGATGCCCAAATAAGGTAAGTCAATTTGAAGCAAATAAATCTGTAAGTGCCTAAGCCCCACTAAATTCGCTCAAATATATCATAATTTGTTCAAATTAGACATAAATTTTATATCTGTGTGAAGATACCTTGAATATTCGGCTAAAGTTTGCTTAACAAAATCGCAGGAAAATAAAAACATATTCTCTACATTATTGCTGCGCACTACATAATTATGTTTGGGTTAATATTAATAATATTTCATTTATAAAGACTAAATTTAATATTCGTAAAATCAGATTAGCATAAGTGCATTTTAAAACGTTTCGTATAGTTACTGACCAGTTACAAGACTCCAATCAAAAAGGTTTTCTACTCATATCACAATCTAGAATTCATAAGAAATAGGAAAATGAATTATAATTTATATCAACTGAGCATAACATGAATGCTATTATGAAATGCTATTATGAAATAAAAATGATTTTACTGCTTTCTTGCCAATCTCATCACTATATATGTTACTGAAGAAGAAATGAGGTTATATATAAGGCTCATTCATTTCATAAATATATTAGCTTTATGGGGAACTCGAAGTTATGCAGTGGATTCCAATTTAACATTGTTTAACCTTCCCTCTTTACTGAGAATATTTGAGTGAAAAGCAAAAAATCATTTATCAAATCGCAATTGAAATTGCCTAAAATGAAAAGCGAAAAGGCTCAAATAGAACAAAAAATTGTATGCCCATGAAAACCATTACTCTCTAAACTAGCAATGTATATATTCTCTAACTATAGAATGAGATAACTTTTGAATGAGGTCCTAATTTATTACTTAACTAAACATCTACTAGAAAAGCAGCATTTACCATCGTTTAAGCAGAATTATTTGCCACGAAAATAACCTTGAAATAAGAAAAATGTATTATGTTTCTATATAGAATATCATTTGAAAGCAGTTTGTTGAAATACTTTAACTGCTAGAAGGACTAGTGGATTTTTCTTAGCTTCTGTGCACAATTTAATTCATCTAGATTTATTTTAAACAATAGTGTTTAGTATTTGATAAAGAACACCGTTAATGAAGCCTTTAATGAAACAGAGAGTTCTATTTAAATACCTCACATTTCAAACAATACAGAGCATCGTTAATTAATTCAATTACATTTAACTAAAACGAATTCTGGTTTGCACGTTTCCAAAAGTAGCTGATCACATCATTGAAGTGCCAGCATGGAAGTGAATGTCCTTTTAATAAATAGCGCAATACCGAATGAAGAATCTTTATTTGGTATGCATGCATGTGTTACGTCTCTTTGCTGACACTTGATATTTCTTTGCTTTACTAAAATATCATATGTTTCTTTATTTATAGGAATAGGCAAAATATATAGAACTTCAGAATGATGGAAAGTGCGCCAATATATGATAAATATTCGAATAATAGTAAAACTTAATTAGTAGAATTCTCAAATTCGTATTCGAAGGAAATAACCTCTTATAATGTTTAAATAAATGGAAACAAAAAAATCACCATAAACTGAATGGGTTTCCATAAACCGGTACCTATTTCTTAGCGAAACATACTTAGTGTGTCAAAGAAGAATTTTCCCAGGAGAGCAATCATTAAAGGTTACTGACATCTAAATATTATACAGGGAATTCAAACTTAGCGATATCGATTTTGCTTTTAAACATTTCGAGGTCGATAATGTAAATTCTACACAATTACTGGAATCAATTTAATCAACTATATTTATAGCCACGTGCAATAAATATCGTCATTATTAACTATTGTACAAGCCAGATGTGTCTACGAATTTTCGGGAAATTAATTACCTCTGTTGGATAAAGTTACTTTTTTTATTGTTTCTGTAAATTGTTCAACTATTCTAGTGTAACTAAGGATGAGCTGACTTTGAGAACATAACTTAACTATGTATGTTTATATTTTATCTATCTATTTATCCGTCTCTGTCTGTCTGTCTGCCTGTCTGTCTGTCTGTCTGTCTGTCTGTATGTATGTATGTATGTATGTATGTATGTATGTTTGTCTAACTATGCTTATTATACTTTGTAGAAGATAAAACTATATATAAGTTTTGTGGAAAGAAGGAACAAGTCCGTCCTTTACAACATGTGTAATGATTGTGTGTTCTGAAGCGTACTATCCAAAAAAAAAAATGTTTCAAGACGAATGACAGCAAAACGTCTCCACCGAAGCCATTGGAACGGTAAAGTACTAGCAAGAGAAGCAAAGACAACCGCCATTTCAAAAGTGGGAGTTGTGAAAGCTGAAGACACATTTGGACAGTAATAGCAACAACAACAATAAGTAATTGTAGTTGCTGATATCCCGGCTATGTTCAAACCTTCAGCTGAGTGTTACTCAACATACAATGACGTAGGCTCACAGCAATACTCCACCAAGATCCTTGACTTGAAGATTTCTGACGAACGACTGATATATTGTGTAGTATTGATCATGCCACTATCGTCACCATTGTAATGATAACCCTGTGAACATCATTTAGGTAATTTTGTTCCAGTTTACTTCTTCTAGGTACGAACCACCAATGTGCATATTTTGAGCATTCTAGTCGATAATCTAGACTTCAGCTATTTATATCAATGGAACTCTACCATATATCGAAGATTTTGGAAGCATTATTCTTTAAATTTGGTTTCTTTCTAGTTAGCGGTTTGTATAATCTATAACATATTACCCTGTCCAGATATCTTATTCGTTCTTATTTAATATTTAATTAACTGGTGACCACATATTTACCTCTTGTCAGATCTTGAAAACTTTGATATTACTGCAGTTTTTGCCTACCCCTGGTACTGAAATATAAATGTTTTTGATTTATAATAAAATCAGCAATTTTGAGGGAGGGTTTTGGTCGATGCAGTTACTCTAGTATTTGGTAAGTACTTTATTTTATCTATCACGGAAGGGTGAAAGACAAAGTTGATATCGGTGTGATTTGAACTGAAAACGTTAATTCAGCAAGCCTTTTGTTCGACAATCTAACGACCCTTCCGATTAAATGCCCTTATGGTGCAGAAAATAATTCTTTCTTCTACATGCACATCAACCATAGTGCGCAAACTGGTACTTATTTTATGGACTCGGAAGTAATGAAATGGAAAATCAAATTCGGTGAAAATTGACCGCAGAACGTAAAAATCGACCACACAGAGCTAAGCATTTTGTCCAGCATGTTAACGAATCGGCCAAATCACCCTCTTTATGATACCGATAAGAATAAACAGGGATTTCTGTTTCCGCATGTTCTGTGATCTCCTTTTCATATTCTTTGTGATTGCGTCCATTACAGCAATATCAGATACAAATTTACAACAGATATTCCCTTACCTTAGGTCGATGAAATATATACTTGGAAACTGCTCTTGCCGATTAATTTCACAACACTGGGTTTTAAATATATATTCTCAGTTTATATTAATTCTGTTCTTGTTATTGCTATTATTACCTTTACTGTTCCTTGTTGAAGATGTATATGATGCATTTCTTTTCTGAAAACATGAATTGCGTTCATCTTGGAAAACACGTACAAAGTATTTGCATCTACAACAAACATTTACATTTCCAGAAAATGTTCTATGGAAAATATGCAAAAATATTTAGGAAGAATATTCATTGCTAGATAAATGTTCAAGGCTAGCAATTACGTTTATTGTTAACGCAAACACTTGAGTTCCGGAAAAAGTTTAACGTTTAACAAATGATGTGTGCGAGTGATGTAACTAGTATTTGTATTGAGTGAAACCTGGTTATGTCTATTGAGATGCATGGCTTATAAATGTCCTTACAAAAACGGTTGAACATCACTCCAGGCAACACAATTAATTACAAATGGGTTGATTAACAAAATCCATAAGTGCCATAATGTTTCGAATTCATCAGGCTGTTCACAGTTGTTCCGTAACGTTCCAACTTGCTTCTGTACAATTAGACACTTTGTGAGCAAATATTTATCTCCTTTGAAATACTGGTATTTCTGAAGTATTTATCTCCCTTGGTACCGATAGTAATTGCTTCTAATTTAATCATAGTCGATAGCATCCATATTAGTACTTAACTGGTTCTTTAATTATCAACCACGGAGAGATATGACAGGCAAATTTGATCTCGATATTGCAACGATATTAATTAATAGGTTGTTGCCATTTATGGCATAGAGAGACATAACTGATTTTTTATGCACAACCTGTTGATAAAATGTCCCTTATTATTTTCGCATTATCATATTATACGTATGGTTGTGATTCACATAAATACATCAGCTGAAATGTTGGTGGTGGGTATATGCATAACAGATATTGTAAATTATATGACAATGGTTTTCATTTCGGCGTGTGTTTCAGGAAATGCACCACCCAGTCAACTATTATCTTCTGTATTACTGAGTTGTATATATTTCTTTCAGTCGCTGTTGATCTTTCTGTATTATTACTCTCAGGCCAGACTCCTACACCCAGACGAGAAATTTATTTCCTTTCTGAAATACATAAGCGGCATTAATTTCTCAAAATCATTGGCCATATAGCTGCATGCCACAATGTCTTGTGACTATGTTTAACTTGTATGCTAGTAGTATGCCTAATGTCGCATCTACCTTGTGTTTAGATTGAAACTGATCGAAGTCTATTCCAATTCGTTATCAGAATGTTCGTGCCGAAAATATAATTCCTTTGCCATCGGTTTATCGATCGCACCGAATAAGTGCACATAACCACCATTCTACCGCATTGAAATGCAATGGACGTTATTAAATATACTCTTCCGACATTCCACATTGGTGTCTCTAATACCCCGCCAACTTATCTTTATATATTTTTCATGGCGTCAATCTTATACTGTAAGGATGGTATATTTAATAGATGTCTTGTGTCACTACAAATGTTTGTGCTTTAGCAAGCATTGTATGTTTCTTAATGAAGACGAAATGAACTTCATCCAGTTTTCAAATACTATCAAGGGAAAATTTAAGTTTTATAGAGGTTTCTGATTGAAAGTTGTTGAAACCTCGCTCTTCTGTTTTGTTTCTATATCCAATGTTGCTGCTTTACAAACTTTGCGTAGATTTCAAGGAGACGCTGTTAAAATGGTTCTAATCTTTACTCAGAGGGTATTTTATCAACAACTCATTCATTACTGCATAAATATTAATATACACACTAAAAGAATGTTACCGAACATCTGCAAGGTATGTACGTAGCCGTAGTTCGCGAGTACTTGTTTCTTAAATGAGTACAGTTTACAACAGTAATTCAATGCTAATTTGCATTCTCAAACACTGGAGTGTGTGCAATCGCAATTTTCAATTTCTGAGGTTGTACTCACTCAGCATTCGGTACGTGCGTTTTGAATATTTCTACAGGATCTTATTTTGCCATGTCAGTTATTTTGCTTAATTTGTTAAGTAGAATATATTTTCCATATTTTAAATTGCATATCGAGTTTTCCGTTTTCTATCTTGGAAATTTATATCTTCCGTAACATTAGGTATTTTAAAGATCACGCACTCTAATTTTGTGATAAGAAAGCGCATCAGAAATAGTTAACCTGGATAATAGTATTGGGCATTAAAATTCTGCTTTGGTGCTTTCCTTTGCAAATAGCTGTTGTCTTCCCTTAATCAATGCTGGCCTTGGGCCGTGTAACATTCTAATATATTCTAACTTCTTACGGCTGCAAATTCCACCGATTCTAAATATATTAGCAAGCTGTTGATACATGTATGTAAAATTTCTTGTTCAGTATCAATGGTACGTCGTCGTTTCCAGGACCAGCAATGGGAAATATAAACCATCACTGAATTTGAAAAGTTAAAACTACAGTAGTAATGCAGTAATTATTTCGTTCTTACGTAATTTATGTAATAATATCGGCTTCGAATTTTGGCACAGGTTCAGAGGAAGGGGTTAGTCGATTACATTGATTCCGGTGCTCAATTGTACATATATCATCGATCCCGAAAGTTTGAAATGAATTGAACAAGGGTGATAACTCCTATGTAATAATAATATTACCGCAATACAGTAAAATCTTCTGCGCTAATGTTATTAGTTAATGAAAAACGGCACACAGTTTATAGCTTTAATTTCTAATTCCATCAAAGCATGTGTTCCACCAACGCATATTTTGATGTGTGAGAGGCTGATTAAAATGTTTACTGTTCTTATCATTCAAATGTTTATGCAATGTGTGCTTAGCATTGATGCATTGGTCAACTGTATGAGATCGTATCATTATAGCAACGTTCAAATATATTTCATTTGTCCTTTGTGTTCTTTGTCTTAATATAAATAGTTGCACAAAAGAAAATAATTCTCCACATTAATTTTAAAAAAATACTTTTCTGTATAGATTTAGAATCTCTTCAGCATCGAAATAATTGACTTTGCATACCCGAAACTGTCAGGTCATGTGATTATGTCCTACTCAACACTTTTATTATTATTATTATTATTATTATTATTATTATTATTATTATTATTATTATTATTATTATTATTATTATTATTATTATTATTATTATTATTATTTTATGTTTG
>NC_068983.1:153020933-153024150 GCF_001194135.2 Octopus bimaculoides | reverse complement strand
TTATTATTATTATTATTATTATTATTATTATTATTTTATATTTGACTTTTGCTTTGCATTTGTACAAGTTGGATCCAAGTCTCACACAGAGACCTCAAGAGACAACAAGTTAGAAGTTTATTATTATCATTATAATTATTATTATCATTATTATTATTATTATTATTATTATTATTATTATTATTATTATTATTATTATTATTATTACCATTATTATTATTATTATTATTATTATTATTATTATTACTATTATTATCATTATCATTATCATTATTGCTATTATCATTATTATTATTATTATTATTATTATTATTATTATTATTATTATTATTATTATTAGCAGAGATTGTACAAGTTAGAGATAAACGAAATAACATAGAGACTGTAGGAGAGTATTTCAATAACAATATCCAAGTCCCTGAAAACCTGGAATTGTTAAAGCAACCAATAGTTAAAGGGAAATGAGAGAGAGATTACCACAGTCCCATGACTTCGAACAGGACACTTGCACAGAGAAGTGATTCTGATACAACCGACTGCTTACAAAGACATAATTAAGGTAGATAACACTCATTATATTTTTGCTGTCTTCCTGCCAACGTGATAGCTTTAACACCGTAGAAAACAGAGACGGTTGCTCAAGTACAACCGGTCACTCGCTATAGATGTAAGAACAATGAGCATGACCAGCATTTCCTATAAACGTGCCTTGAACCACGTTTCGCTGACGTAGTACGATTGCGTATACCAGTGCAAACATAAAATGGTTGGTGGAAAGGCAGCATTGATTCGGTAAGCCTGGGTATTAAGATACGGTCGAGTTTCTCGGATACGGATGGTAACTTAGTTGTTCTGAACCTAAACAGCAACAAAGTCCTCAGGGTAGTAACTATGTACAGCCCGACAGATTAGAGGCGGCCAGTCTTCCTCAAACGTCTTGCAGTTTTCTTGAAACGGCTGGCTCTTTACTTTTAATGGGTGATTGGTACGGCATCTACAATGTTTATTTGGATTGTGTGGGCTAAGCTGATAGTGTAGATAGAGTAGCCAGGTTCCCAAACATCGCACATCTGCTCCAACATCTCCGGCTATTTGATAGTTCACGAATAGAATTCGCAAATGCGCCAGTTTAGTCATGAACAAACAGCATTAATTCATCCAACCCGTATTCAGAAACGGTATTCTGTAGGTCTGCAAGCAGTGGTGGAATATCGTGTCCGCAATTCAAATTGGTCAGCTAGATTTTCCCTGTGGCGCAAGGTAGGCTTCAAAGGATGGGATTCGTTAACGGACACTGAACCCATCTGTCCCGATGAATAAGTTAAGACGGGTTTCGCGGAGACAATCGTTTACCATCGGTGGTAGTTATGCATTAAAAAAAAAACATTTATATTAGAACACATAAGGTTTAATAATAGTGATTGAGAATTCTAAAACGAGAGCTAGTTAGTGATTCAGAGGTGACACTTAAGGAAGCAATTGCGCCAGGCAGCTAGTGGTAAGATTAACATTCATCCAGTACATCAACGTAACTCAAGAAGATTGCATTATCAGATTTAGGACGCGTGCTGTAAGGTATGGGAGAATGAAAGACGATCGAGGGACTTGTATAGTAGAGACGCCACTTGAGAAATAGTGTTCAGTATCATTAGATCGGTCCTTGTGCGTGAGCTACTACATTAGGAGTTAGAAGTTTTTGAGGGACATCCCGTGTGATCTAGAATGAGGAAAAAGTCAGCAAGCATATGCGGACAACTGACTCGTAATATTGTCAAGCACCAGATACATGGAATTGACCAGCAACATCATCAAATCAACTGAGAGAAAGCATTGCGTCATGTATTTTCAGCCACTTACGTTTGTTTTCAAATCCCGCCGAAGATTTATTTGCCTACCAATCGATAAAGTACTAATAATTTATCGGTACCGATATAGTCACTAGCATCCATCGTCTCAAATTTGGACTTTGGTACATGAGAAGAACTTATTAATTTTAATAGCGAATGACATGTCAGAAGAAATTCTTTGTAGCATTAGGATAAATATTTTCGTTTTCTGCATGCAAAATCTGCCGAAGATGCTTTTCGATTTCATGATCCGTAATAGCTACAAAAGAAGTAGGGTCAATACATTGTTGTCGAAATAATAGTCAGTTTCTTTGACTCAACGGCATAATATTTGCCTGTGTTAGTGATTATTATGTCATTTGTTGTGATTAGAAATTGGGATAAGAATAAGCAGTATGAATGAGCTAACGTTAGTGAACAACTATAATTATAACGTGTTTACTATTGACATGAGTGAACACATCAATGCAGAGGTGTAGCCGTTGGAACAGTTCCAGTGAGTTATTTGCAAATTATTTATTGAAGACAAAATAGTAAAAAGCACACAAGGATTTGAGCTTTGAACGTTATACTTTAAAGGGGATAATCTATAGCAAGGAAGCCGCATAGTCGCCTGACTGACTGTTTTCGCTTTCGCCAATAATAAGGCTGCTGCAACTAACGTTTATTCTATTAAAAGTTTTACTATGCAGAAAGACATAACTGCACCATAACGCTAATATTTAAATCAACTGGTCAGAATTTCTCTCTTCTGCTAATTAGCCAAAGGTTATAATCATATAATTAACTACAATTTAATTGAACTCACAGCAATAAGTAGCTATTCATTTGTGAAGTTGTAATGACCAGTCTACAGATTGCTATTATCACCATCTTCTGGCCAGAGGTGACATTAGTTCTATTCGAGATAATGTATAAAATTCTCCTCATATCACAATAGGTGTATATGTGTATATCTATATGAAGATACTATGCGTGATTTAATGAGTATGGCTATTTGTGCGGACGTATACTTCAATACATGTATGGGAAGATTTCTCCCTATGCATGCATGAATATACAAATTTCTGAACGTGCAAATGCATAATTATATTTATTTCCAATCTATCTAACTATCCATCCATCTATCTATCTATCTATCTATCTATCTATCTATCTATCTATCTATCTATCTATCTAGCTATCTATCTATCTATCTATCTATCTATCTATCTATCTATCTATCTTTCTCTCTCTCTCTCTCACCCACACTCTATATATATATATTTCTACATGTATATAAGAATATATATATATATATATATATATGCATACGTACATACATACATACATGCACACACTCACATACATACATACGTGCATCCAAATAT
>NC_068983.1:153016693-153020410 GCF_001194135.2 Octopus bimaculoides | reverse complement strand
TATATATATATGTATGTATGTATGTATGTATGTATGTATGTATGCAAGTGAATTTATATGAGTGGATTTGACTGAACTCCCGACTTTATGCTTTCGTAATATTGGGTTTCTGTTTTTGTGTATGCTTTTTTTTTTCCTTGAGGCAGAATGCTAACTATATTTTAAAATATGTAGATTTTTGTATATTCGTTTGCGTATGTGAATGTGAATATATATTTATACACAGTGTGATGTGCTGCATTCCAACTGTTGAAGGTGGAAATAAATGTGCCAAGCTGACTAGTTTTGGAGCTGAAAACTATATTAATCTAAATTCCAAGACATTACATTCAATCACTTCAACAGAATGTATTTAACATTCGCTATATGCCAAAGTTGATATTTATCCAAATATCCTGTAGGTATTACTTTTACCTCTTCTCTTTTTGGTATGAATTTTCGTTGAACCGCCTATATAGATATCGATTACTTTCACAATTTAATCATTCATTCATTCGTACATTTATTTGTCGAAGCCTTAATATCATAAAATCATTCAGGCAAATCTCATATATTTATACACGTTTAATTATATATTTCATTCCACTTTATTATGTTTCACTTTTGCTAAAATGATCTGATCCACGGTTATATACAAACGAATCAATAATTGTTTAACTGGTACAGGTGGTTTCGATTCGCGAATCGTGCAATCTTCGCTTTATTCTCGCACCATATAATAACATTTAGAATGATAAAGACATCCAATGCATTTCTCCGTTTCTAGAATGCTACATTTGTGGGAAGCGTTTATTGACACGAGCAAACTACTTCAGTATGCATGTCTATGCAGATATGAACATATGTAGGTTTCTTTGGTATTTATTTAAGGGTTTTCGCCTGTAGAAAACAAGTTGCTCAGTAATGAAGTGACAAGATTGTAATCATTAACTCTTCGCAGGTCTTACGGTTTATGTATATAGGGATAAGTGTTTGCATATATGTACACTGCGGGTAAATTTGCACTTATATTATGTGTGCATATGTCACATTAATACTCAGTCACGTGATTTGCATTACTATCTATAGCTGTGGGAGAGTTTCCGCGTGTATTCCAGAAGTAAATGGGATTATGTGTACATACTGAAGCAGTGATCTTAATAGCAAATTTAAGGATTGTCCACTACACACCAATGATATCTTCAAATAAAAATATGTTTCCTGGTCAAAAGAATAGTATGTTTTTATTTCTGCATTAAGTATGATATTTCCTTCAATCTTGAGCAAAACGTACATATCTGCTGGGCTTTTCGCTTCCTTTAACAGGCTTTCCGCTTCCATTAACATCGAACACTATATGGCATTTTGTGTTGCAACAGGTTGCAGCTTTTACAGGAATTTTTCACCAGTATCCTTTATTATTTTGAAGATGTGAATATATTGTGGGCCACGTGTGATTTTCGTATGATTATCAGGACAATCCATCCGCAATATAAGATTTTAGAAGCTAACATTTATCATATGGAAAGTCAGTATTTTAAATTTTATTTTCTTATAGAGGTGACACTGTTTTTTTCTCGTTACGAATGATCATTGATACTTCTGTGAACTGGCGAAAATTTAACTTCAACACATTTTTTTTACAGCATTCAATCTTCAAAAAGTGGAAGCATCAATCTGTAGTAGCTATTATTTAACAACTTCATTGAGCAGGGATAAAACAACTACGTACTTTACCGAACGACTTCTCCCATAATTGTGACTTCATGTTGTTAGTTGATATAAATATTGAAGTTTCGTTTGGATATTGCTGTTAACTTTGTTTTGGATTCTTTCTTTTCTTCCCGCATATGAGTTCATAATCAGCGACCCTTTGCCTGTGTAACTGCGGCAGGCTTTTCTCGGTATAATTGTTGTTAGTGTCTCTCTACGTCTTTTATTTAATACATCAGTTTCATTGTCGATGGAAAGAGTAGTTTGCTGTTACCCTAACAACTTGGCCTGTTGGCGTAAATGTTTGGTAGTGAATAGTGAAAAGTTTGGTATTATACAGATTCTTATTTTCACTTTCTCCTTTAAATGTTACCGCTCAAAATCTTCTACAGTTTCTTTGAAGAAATGGTACACCTCATGATACGATTCGAATGCCCAGTTGAATTTTACTTGATAGTTACACGAAGTCCGTTTCAATGTAAATTCGGCGTATTCACTTTCAGTTAAATTTTGTTATTTGTTACATCTTTATTCAGTTAAAAGATAATTCTTCCCATTGATCTATTTAAAAATAAAACATGCATCTATTAGTGACAAAAACTATAGGTTTTAGTGTTCATTATAGTACAGATGAACATTTCCCCTCTGACAATATCATTCAATTCGATGTTCTGAGTTGAAATTCAGCCCAGGTTGACTTTGCCTTTCATCTTTTCGGAGTCAGAAAATCAAGTACCATTTGCGCACTGGGATCGATCTAATGGACTGCCCCCTCCCAAAAGGTTTCGGGTCTTGTGCCTAGAGTAGAAATGAATATGATTCAATACGAGGTTTTGTTTTTATATGAATGTGTGAATATGTTATTTTGTACTTATACTTGGTTGTATTTTTCGAACTTCTGAAATGTAAGGGACCCGGTTTCTAACCAAGAAACATGTTTCTACTTTTTGAATTCAATCCTGTTTGAACTGGTTAGTAGAGTATAGATCATTTTTATTTCCGTATTTATTTCTTCTCTTTAGCTTCGTTCTATAGATTTCGTTATTTCATAAGCGAATACATTTTTCAAAACATTTTCTGGCCATGTCATCAGTTGAAGAGACGTGGTAGTACGCTGTCTGCACGCTTTGTAGCTGGTTTGCAGATGACAGAAATAGTATCATATTTCATGAAATAATCAACGCCATTTTAGAAATTCGCAATGGAATCGTTTTGCTAAATTTCATATCTCTGTACTAATGTTGATAAATAAACGGCCCATAATTATTTCCCTCAAAGTTTGCTGCATTTTAGAAAAGGTTGTAGTGCTTTCAACTAATATTTCTTTCTCTGTTTTTATTCAATCAGTTACGCTTCTTGGTTTTCTAGCATGTGGCTTTCTATCGACTACTGTAATGTATTCTAACCTAGGGCTATGTGTTAGCTGTGATACATGCGTTCTTCGTTATTATTTATTGAGAGATATACCAAATGTTTTACATAACTGGACTCCTTAATGGTTTTGTAGTCTAGGATTTTAGACGTTTGCATACCTTTAGGATTTTTCCGTCTAACAGAACAGTCTTTACAAAAATAATAATAATTTTATGGAAATATAAAGATTCTACTATTTTCATCCAGCAAATATTTGGAACTTGATATCGAACATATTCTTAAATATGACGATAAAAATACAGACCAATCCACTCAGCAACTTACCCTCAACGGAATATTAGATGCTTATATACACAAAGTGACAGTGTTTCAATAGGTTCGATTTTACAGCAAATCATTTCGATAGATGCATTTAAATTTGTACCCAAATTTAAAATAGGAAATCGTACACACAAAACAATACCAGTATATAATCCCAAATGAATTAATGAATCAGCATATAGAAAAATTTCAACAAAGATACGCACACAATCATCGAAGAGACCCAGCAGCTATTATATATTGCTCAAAATCAACTTCCCTCAAATAAGGTTTACTACAATCACCAAAGGCACTCTGCTCACTCATTGAATATATATATATATATATATA
>NC_068983.1:153010810-153014132 GCF_001194135.2 Octopus bimaculoides | reverse complement strand
ATAAAAATAGATAGATAGATAGATAGATAGATAGATAGATAGATAGATAGATATAAATGTGTAACTTCCTCTTTCTTCTATCCTTCTCCTCTTTCTTTTCTCTCCATCACTTTACTCTTATTTACAAAGATATTTACATTCTCACTCACACACTAGCGATGCATCCTTCTCTCTCACTCTGTCTGTCTGTATGTCTGTCTGTATGTCTCTCTTTATACTAGAATCAATGGGTATCTAGTCTCTCTCTCACATTCTCTAAATGTACATCCTTTTTTGCGTATAATTGTTTTTCTCTCTTTCACCCTGCTCTTATTTACAAAAGACTTTACAGTCTCAATCACACATTAGCGATATATCTTCCTTTCTCTCTCTCTTTATATATACAAGAATCAATGAGTATCTAGTCTCTCTCTCCCTCTTTCTCTCACATTCTCCTAATATGTATCCTTCTTTCTTCTCGCTACGTTAGATCCCTCTCTGTACTAGAATCAATGCGTATCTAATCTCTCTCTTCCCCTCTCTCTCACTCCCACTTACTCGCTTCCCAACTGGCTCCCTATAACCATCCACCCACACCTACAACCCAATCCCCCACCCTTACCTGTCCAACATCTCCCTGCACACTTACCCTTCCCCCATCTCTGCCTCCCTCTCAATTCCCTCTCTGTCCTCTTCTCTACCTCAACTTTCCTGTCTATCCCTTCACATTTCTCCCGTTACACACTTGGTCTCTTCTCTCCTCCAGCTTACTTCTCCCCTCACCTACCCAATATATTCACACTCCCCTCCACTCATTCTCCCATCACACCTCTGCTCTCTCTCTCTCTCTCTCTCTCTCTCTCTCTCTGTCTTTCTCTCTGTGTTTGGACTCAAAAACCAACTGCAAACACAACCACAGCCACACAACACAAGGAAGATGACAAGAAACTGGAAGTCTACAGCGATAGAATTGTACCCCCGTGCTTGGGAAGTCCCAGAAGACGATTCACCAAATAATCTAATTACAGCAGCCCTGAAAAACAGTGGTTTCTCCAGATCTGTGGCACAAATAGAGCGCAGGAAGAATGAGTTCATCCTATCTTATGCGCTCGTACGGCTGCACCTGGAGAAACTGGACATCAATTTTTAAAGTGGCGAAAAAAATGATGACGTTCTCTGTGAGAAATTTCATACAGAAAGCAGAGACAACAGTGACACCAACGATGAAAAGCTCCACAAGGAAGGAAGCGAGAAAAATAGAAATTAACAACAGTCCCAACAGCTTCCAAAGCATCTATGTAGAAAAAGAAGAAACCAGCCGAATGCTAAGCGAATATGGTTCTAAAATAAAATCCCAAATCAAATCCTCTCAGAGAAAACGTTCTATCTGCGAGTTACACAAAAAAATGTGTCTGCTGATATGGAGAGATTGCGACAAACGGCCGCTTTGCACACGCAGCGCTGGAGCAGAATCCATCACTCACACAACGAAAGAAACACCAACAACTGGAAATATCTGTGTCCCAGCGCAAACTTGCAGAACAGGAGGCCAGACAGAAGTCATTTGCAGATGCAGTACAAACTACAGCAGTTGTGCAACAACATTTTTTAAGTGTGGCACAGGAAATAGTGCAACGGTTGTCATGGCTACAGACAAAGCTGAGCTATATATCCTCGCTCGCAAGACCACCACAATTGATTGACCACGGTTGGCTACTACTGCCACTAAGCTACCCATAACACCAACACCAATGCCATTTCTACTAATAGCTATAAAAGGCCTGCTCCAGAACAACTTCAAATGGAAAACTGCGCACTTGAAGAATCTTTCTGCATGCGATCAAGCTATATGCATTGCACTTAAAGAAACACCTCTGTTTGCAGACATAAATAATGCGGAGATACACATACCAATGTATGTTATCTTCCATGCAGACAGAGAAAAAAGAAGTCACGGTGGAGTTGCAATGTACATCCGCGAAGATGTTACACCATTAACCCTGTTATCGAACTCAAACTCGGTGTGTGACATATTCATAATACACCTAAAGCAACTTCATATAGTGATATGCACACTATATTGCCCACCTGATGCCTCAAATCATAATGGAAAAGTAGAGGAAAGCCTCAGTGCGATAAAAGAAGTATTAACACAATTGGATCAACGTACTACTATATTCCTGATAGCTGACTTCAACTTCCCCAACAACAGGTGGCCTGAGGGCAACACAACCCTAGGAATGATAAAGAGTCTATTCATAGAGCAAATCATACTCTCTCCAACAAGGTAAAATAACATTTTGAACCTCTGTTTTACAAACAATATGCAAATCATCCACAACGTAAATATATCACTGTCAATATTCTCAGACCATAACATGATAGAACTGACAATGTATGGTCAGGAATTAACTAAGGATAAACTTCGCACAGATGGTGCTCAAACCCCATCCAGCCTAAATTTCTATAAGGCTGACTGGAAATCACTTGAAAATCAGATACTCCAGCAGGACAGGCCTAAATGCCTCTCCATGCAAGACATAGATATGAAGCTCAATAAATTCATGTCAATAAGGCAAGACATAAGCATTGAATATATCCCTGAGAAGAGAGCCAATACACTCAAAAACGTCATTCCTCGAGACAGGAGAATACTCATGTAGGGGAGAATAAGGATCTCGGATCGTTTAAATAAGCAGCTCAATGGCAGTGTGGAATCTCATCAGATAGAGGAACTCTTCGAGATTGAAAATAAACTCAAATTCTCCTATGAAAAAGAAGGAGAAGAAAGAGAAAGATTGGCAGTCGAAAGTATAAAAAGAAATTCTAAAGCCTTCGACATGTTGGCAAAAGTGTCTGCCTCAATACGCTATAAATTAGGGCCACTATTTGGTAAAAACGGCTCACTAACTCCAGACCCGGGGAAGATATGTGAATAAACAAGTCCGAAATGCTTTCACTTCTCCACTGGAAAATATGCAAGTAAACAAGTCTGAAGAGTTTTTCAATGTAACAAATCTATTCTGAAAAGAGACAACCATCGATTTTAATAATAATCTGGATTTCAAGAGCGCGCAATTGTTCAATATTCTGCCAGGCAACCGTGGATATCTACATAGTGTTGATGTGGAAGTTTTAAAGCAACGTCTGGACAGATTTCTATCTGAGATACGAGATGAACCCACATCGCGGCAGGAGGCACAAAGAAGAGCAGCTCCGTTCACCTTGCTACTTCACTAAAAACAATACCGGAAACAACACCGTGTAACTACAGGTGGTGCACCAGCATGAGCTCAGTCATGGACCCAATCCAGTAAAAGTAATATATATATATATATATATA
>NC_068983.1:153010137-153010729 GCF_001194135.2 Octopus bimaculoides | reverse complement strand
ATATATATAATAAATGGTGCAAAACGCATGTCACTGAAACTTCCTTTAATTCCTACATATATGTTTCGAAATAAATTATAGTGCTTTCACAAAGAAGAAAGAGCTGTTGGGTTCCTAATTTATTTCTCTTCAGGGAGTTCATAATAAAACATGTAATAGCAAGACAAAAACGTGTAATTTTGCTACATCTGGTAACTATTAACATATTTAAATTATCGAAAGTTTTAATAACTGAGATAATATTAATATATACATAAACTAATATATATATATATATATATATATATATATCTTTATAGGCAAGAATGGTCCCTTAATTAAATTAAAACTCTTTGCATCATAGGAATATTCAAATACAGTATCAATTGAAGTACAAATATACAAATCATGAAAGCGTATAGTACATATATGTACCAGCATTAAAGTATTCGGCGTTAAGCATTCAAATTTTAGGAATCGATGGCGAGGTTAGAAGGTTGGAATCTTAGCAGCGGTGGTATTGTTATTATTATCATTATTATTATTATTATTATTATTATTATTATTATTATTATTATTATTATTATTATTATTATTATATGTATATGTATAT
>NC_068983.1:153008425-153009028 GCF_001194135.2 Octopus bimaculoides | reverse complement strand
ATATATATATATATATATATACATTTAACCTACGTATATATATTTACACACACGTTTGTGAGTGTAAATACATGTGTATGTTAAGCGCTTTTGCATCTATTTGTATATAAGTAAATAGGTTGTCATCTGCCGGCGTTTCATTTTAATCACCTTTTACAATCCGACGAGTAAGGCTGAGAAATCTGGCAGCTTCCTCATCAGCTGGATGATGTTAATAAAAGTGACAAATACAGGTAACCGTTAATATAAATGTACCTGTATGGTAAATTTACATTAAATATCTAAATGTCACTTAAACATTTCAATAAAGACAAGGAAAATTGTAAATATTGCAATGGGACCAATACAATGGATAGGTTATGATTAACCGGTCTTATCTTCGAGGTGTAGAGAAACTGAAACGAGGCACATTTGCATATTGATAGAGGAACTACTAGATATCAATTTACATGCACACTGCAACATATCGACGTACACAACAATAGAATTATGTACACAGAGACATACTGTAAAGTTTATTTTCAATACATATATTGTAGAATGTGCGTATTATATATATATATATATGTATATATAATTATATATATATATATATATATATAT
>NC_068983.1:153005801-153008415 GCF_001194135.2 Octopus bimaculoides | reverse complement strand
TGTATGTATTTATGTATCTATGTACGTATGTATGTATGCATGTATGTATGTGTCAAGGAACGTTCTTCATCTTGGGAAAGATTTGTACGCTTCCAGCTAGCGTGCAAGATTCTGAGTATTCCAAAATCACATGTCTTTAATAAATTTGCCAATTACTATCATTTCATCATAAAAGCCACCAATATTTTAATAGTATTATCTCTAAGGTTCATTATACTTAAATGCTTAATTTACTGAACATAAAATCATTTATGATTGTTTTAAAATCCTTCAAGATCTCGCTCCAAATATTGTTTATTATCTGGTCTTAGGAAATCAGTATACGCTTGAAAACATTTGAATTACTGGTATAGACCATCAGTGTCAATGAAATACTTTTCATACGACACATCCATTAACATAGATTTGTATCGACTCTGTAATAATCACGGCAGTACGTCTTCATTTAAACAAACAGCAATTATTTATCATAAGTTTTCATTATATCCACAGTGTGCGCTCTCAGTTATGTTTCTCTGTATGTCAGAATTACTATCCGGAACAGGCATATCAATTAGAAAAGTTATTATTTTCGTTTATAGATTTTGTTATAAATACTTGTTTTCCTGCGAATTTAATATTCTTCTCCTAGGAAATAGGAAATACCTTAGATAATAGGAAATCTGATCAGCATTTACAATATACGTACCTAATGCTATAAAAAGAAAATAGGTGCTTCGATGTTGGTGTATAGCGTTTTTATTGTCAAGATAAATCACTAGTTATCTTCAATGTGCAATTGTTGAAAGAATTCTCTGAATGGAGGGTTCGAAAAGTTTCAACATTACATCCTTTTAAAGATGACAGACTAACGGTAACAGAAAACTTTTCCGTTTCTCTGAGAAGGTAACATTGATTATTTCAGGTTTCCTGAAGATATGAATATAGAAGAATACTTCTGGTGGACTTGACCTGGACAAAGAGCTGAAATTATTCTCCCAGCCGAACTGTTGTTTTTGCTGCTTTTTCACTATTTAATGCCAAGTAATATTCATTTTAAATTCACCAGAGAATAAACTGTATGTGAAACGGGTATTTGCGATTGAATTACAGTCGAATTACTGCCTGTACATTTGTGTTAACTGTATTGAATTAAAACATTTGTTTGCCTAATTAAAATTCACAAGTGAACGCAAACGAATGAAACTATACAAGATCAAGCATTTTTCTCAACAATATACAGTATACAGTTCATGCTAAATAAAAATCCCTCTAATTGACGTGCATTAATATTCCCAAACTGTCGAACTCTATAGTATAATTCTAATGAAAATTCTGTCAGTCGGAACATGTACGGTGTTTTGCCTTTCTATCAATGTTCTTGGTGAACTTGCTTGAGTATAGAATATCATGTTGTCTTTCTCTGAAATCTATGCTTTGAATCCACTCCAAAAGGATCAATACAACCTGAGCAAAGATGGTGATGAAATAGCAGTAACAGAAACCAACTATTATTACCCGCAACTTTGTGAGATAAAATGATTCAGTTATCTATTGGCTTCCTCCTTTGCAAATCAAACACATTTAAGTATTAGTATAAGTGCAATCGTATAAGAAGCAAAATCAACATCTTTATACGTACCACCTTCTTTGAGTGAACGAAATTATAACAATCATGACCAAAATAGTGCAAGCAGTAGACTCAGAAAAGAGATACATTTACCTTCTGAGTTCAACTCCCGTGCAGAACATATTTTCTGCATCATTCTGGGAATGTTAACGACGCAACTAACTACTGCATCTAATTCAGTAAGAATTCTGCCTCCCATAAGTTTGTAACACTGTGCTTTTAAAAAGCTATTTAGGCGAATATTGTTTAATATTGCACCTATATTAGAAATCCATAATAGACGGACGAGATGCGCTCATGATTTGAAAATACTGTAAAAAGGTTAATTTCATATTGGTTCTGAGTTCAAACGACGCCTGCATTCTCTTTACTTTTCATCATTCCAGAGTCAATAAAATAAAGCACAGTCAAAGTACCTAGGTCGATTAAAACGACGCCACCACCATCACAAAATTTTTCAGCCTTATGCCTAAGTTAAGAAACAATATTATTAGATATAAAAGGCAAAGAAAAAAGTGGAAATTAAAATAATATATTAAAATATACAAAAAGAATAACAAAATTTGCTTAATGTTTATACATTACAAAGAAGATATATTATTAAATTTACAATTGACTTTCAGTATTATTATTAAAAGCAACAAAGAAACAATAATTATTACTTTCCTAGGGTGTATTTTAATCTAAAACGTTTTCATCTATTCAAATATTGTTTTGTAACGTTAATATATATTTTATAGGGGTATGTGTTGATAAAAATGGGTGTATAATACGTGTTTATATATGGCAGTCGCCGGGTGTGAGTGTAGGTTTTGTTGTGGCTGACATATTAAGGAGGTGGGCAATTATCACTAAGATTATTGGACTGTCTACTGATATATGTGTGTGTATCTGCATACATGTCGATATACGTATATACATATATGTATGCATATGTATATTCGTGTATCTATATGTATGTATATGTATATACATATATATATATATATATATATGTTTGTATAT
>NC_068983.1:153002285-153005791 GCF_001194135.2 Octopus bimaculoides | reverse complement strand
ATATATATATATATATATACGTATAAGGTGTGTGTGTATGTGTGTGTCTATATACATAGATGTGCACATATATTTGCATATATATAAACATATATGCATACTTATATATATATATGTGTGTGCGTGAAAATGAATGTATGTGCACGAGGATGTACTTACACACACAAATACATACACACGTACACACAGACATATGTATATATAATTATGTTAGTAGGGGAGTAAAGATGTGTGTTGGGAGAGAAAGAGGTAGATTGGTGGATGTGTAGGTAGAAACAATATGAGAAATCACGCTAATATATTGGAAAAATAATTGATGAAGCTAATAAATTCCTGAGCTGTGTTATCCACGATTGGATTATCATATATACCGACCACGCAGTTGAAGGAAGCTGTGACATTCATGCTTCATACAAAGCTATTATGAGCATATATAAAAAATATACATATAATTTAATAGCGAAAATAAGGTTTTTGATGGATATGTATATATATACTTATTCACACACACACACACACACACACACACACTTATATATATACATATATAAATATAACGTAGATAATTTACATATGTTTCGACCAAAGATTGGCTCAGGCCATGTCTAACTTAACATCACCTGATAGGATTTACTACATCCTTTTTGTGTCAAGTTTCATGGCATCGTGGCCCATACGAGAATGGATTTCTTGATGATTGAGTTGTATCCAATCATAGGCGGCTTTTATGGTATCCTTCGTAGAAATTTGTCCGGAATCTGTTTAAAGGTGATGGGATCCTACTCCTCTTTGATCTGTTTGGGGACAATGTTACACAGGGCAGGGCCTATTGAAGAAAACAAATTGTGTTGCAATGTATTAGGGAAGTATGGCCTGCGGTCCTAACCTTGGATGAATCCTGAAACTAATGCTAAGTCATTTGTGCAATACTGGTGGTCTATTCTCCACATATCGTGCAAATGATATATGGCTCACGGCAGCCCTTGAGAGAATAGAGTTTCAATGCTTTAAGCCGGTCCTAATGATTGAGATAAGTCATGCCCTTAATTCTTAATTCTAAATGTGTTTTTCTTAGGGGGGGGGGAGCAGAGGGCAGCACTATTAGAGGTATGGCTGAACAATGAAGAATTAGTCAATGATGACTCCTACGATCTTATTTTTGATGTAGACACACCAGTTGAGATTGTTGTCAATCTAGACACTCCAGTTGAGATTGTTGTCAATGATTAGAGGCTGTGATACCGAGACCTACACATCCGTTTCAGTGTCAGATAATTTTATGATAAATACAAAGGAATTAGACAACCAGACCGGAAGAGAATTTTCCACAGTGATGTTTTCTTTGTAGTATCAAACTAAGTTTGTTATTAAATCAATGAAAACGCAGACACAATGTATGCTGTGCATTTCTAATTCAACTGTGTTTGAAAATTATATCCATTTTTTGTCTGCGAGAACGGAAATAAATGAGAGAATTAAGATGGGAATGGATTGCAAGAGATTATAGAATACAAGGAATTAGTAGAAAAGTACTTGTTTATTGTTGCTTATTTATTATGGATAACTATTAGGCTGTCTACATCAATTCACTTATAGCATTTTTAATGGTTGATTACAGTACATGGGGAAGAGAGGGATTGCTTTGACAAAACAAATGTCGTGCGATTGATGAATATGCACGGTAAAAAATACAAAAACGTTGCTAGGATGGTGTTTGATTTTATTCAGTGTTGCTGGAGTTAATGCAGTTGAAAAAAGTCCCTGACGTTATAGACTTATTATCATTGAATGACATACGACTTGGTCAAAAATCATCAAACTGGAAAATAAAAGGCCAGAACAATTGTTTACACTGGTACAAATATTACAGCAGGAATGTTCAAGGTGACAGACAATGCTGCTGTCCTCTTCTTCATTAAATCTGCAATCTTTTACAAAAGTTGTTGCCTTTTAATTGTCTGAAAAAATAACCAGCGACATTATAGCATGTGGCTTCTGCCCAGCTGATGAGGGAACACCAAACGGAGAAAGAGTTAAATGCGTGCTTAGAATTTCACCAAATGTTATGCTCATATGATATAGCTCAATGCAGAACAGCGTTCCCTTAACCCTATACTACTGAATCAAGGAAAATATTGTTATGGCTTCTCTATCACTGATATTCCATGCACATAGGAGTGTAGAAACCTAAACATTAATGTAATTTAACATGCAAAGTTACTGAGAAAGAATATACAACAACCACAAAGCATTTAAACATGACTTCGAAAAACTAATAATAATAATATTTCTTTCTACTATTGGGACAAGGCTTGAAATTTTGGGGGACGCGTTAGTCGATTAGTCGAACCAGATTAATCGAACCCCGAAACGATGAAAGGTAAATTCGGCGTCAATTACATTTTGTACTTAGAACGTAAGGTCGCAGATAAGATACTACTGAGAATTTTGTCTGGTTTGGTTAAGATTCTGCCAGATCGTCGCCTTCTTCAGGAAAGTTACACCGAGAGAATATGTCATAAATAGATAAAATAATCTGGTGTACGACGTGATTCCGGATGGCTGTGTCTTTCAAGCAAATCACATTAACAATAAGCGCGTAACATTGGTAAAGAAAGTAAACAAAAGCGTTATTCACTGTATAGGGAAAAGTTTTCATTGGTTATATATGATACATTACGAAATGAAATGTTTAAATCGTAATTTGTTCATGTTTCTCACATAATACCATGTGTCATACTTAGTAACGTAACAGACAATGCAATATTATTTTAAATTGTACCTCTCTTTGATAGGTTGTAATTAGAGTTGATGCCACTTGGTTACCCTTTATTCTCAAATATCTATTACACATCAGTTAAGTATGTTATAGAAGCGTAATGATAGGACGGAAACCTAATATGATAGAAAGCATTGATAAGACCATGGCACTCCGACGGTTACGAGGACGAGGGTTCCAGTTGATCCGATCGATGGAACAGCCTGCTCGTGAAATTAACGTGTCAGTGGCTGGGCACTCCACAGACACGTGTACTCTTAACGTAGTTCTCGGGGAGATTCAGCGTGAGACAGTGTGTGATAAGGCTGGCCATTTGAAATACAGGTACAACAGGAGCACGAAGAAGGAGCGAAAGAAAGTTGTGGAGAAAGAGTACAGCAGGAGCCTCGCGTAGCTTTGGGTGTTTTTGCTCAATAAACACTCACAACGCCCGGTCTGTGAATCAAAACTGCGATCCCACAACCGCGAGTCTGCTGCCCTAACCACTGGGCCCCCACATTGATAACACCACACCAGTAACGTAGATATTAGACATGCTACTATCAGATATAAAATGTTGGAACTTCTTGCTATGTCTTTCTAATTGCTATTACTAAATACATGAATATGTGTGTTAAAGCTTACTTGAAGGCATACAAAGTGAATTCACCAACATGCTGTTGGACATCTTTTTTTCCCGTAGCCTATATCTATTTATGTAGCTAGCTAGCTATCTCTTTCTATATAT
>NC_068983.1:152997484-153002040 GCF_001194135.2 Octopus bimaculoides | reverse complement strand
ATATATATATATATATTGATAGTACATATATATATATTGATAGTATCTGTTTTTATGTATGTATGTATGGATGGATAGATGGATAGATGGATGCATGTATATATGTATGTATATGTCGGGTGCGGTGGAGACTCGTTACAGGGCAAGCGAACTGCAGGGAAAATCTTCAGAGGAAAAACTCCCATCAAACAAGCCTTTTGAGCCGTAAGTCATGTAGAAAGAGCATGCTGAAAATTCATTAAGCTTCATCCTACTGGGTGTGAAACTGCTGATACATAGTGTACGGAATCTTGAATCGTCATTAGAAATGAATTGAATTTGACAGAAATTTCTGTCCTAAAATTTTCAACATTTATCTTCATTTGAGTATTTCGTCCTTTTTTATTTTTTACCCGTCATTTGATATTGTTGTTTACAACAATGCTGGCTCTAGCTGGATACCATGACCGGATGTACTCCAGACCTAACGATGATGTAGAATTGTATATCAAGAACTACATTTTCTAGTGTTTACTTCCGTCTTGACTGTTATAAATAGAAGGTTGAACGACTGCAAGATACTCGATTGTACGCTTAATTAATTCTGGGTTGTAACTTGGAGATAAGACATAAGCGAACGTTGCTAATTACGTTAACTCATTAAAATTGTTTACATTAGTCTGGGATAACATTCATTGAGAAAGAAACTGATTGTAGTTTTGTACGAAATAAAAATATTTCTTACTGAATATAATACTGATACCTACTATTTCAGTAATCTAAATTCGGATCTAGAATCCGTATTTCACTATCGCATCAAGACATTGCAGAACCTACTCTCCATAATTTTCATATTTAAGTTCATATCTTTTGCGATATTGCAAAGCTTTCTCTTAAAATGCAATGAGAAATATATAGAAAGAAAATTGAGCAAGAATGTTCTTCTCCCATTATTCTTCATTAGGACAACCATTAAATATTCAGTCGCATAATTAAAGCCATTTCACCGAAAAATCTTGTTCCATTGCATAATGATACTAATGAAATACACCACTTCATATCCACTAATTAGTTTTTAGTTATATCGCTATTCTTCCATTCATGGAATTCATAGCAACTCTGTAATAATAAGCAATAATATTCACGCATCATAATGGTTTCAAATTGCATTTGATCCTAGTTTCATTGGTGAAGGGCTGTGAATGGAATCGTCCAAAATTGTCATCGGGTACAGAATCCAAATTCGCACAGAATTGAGAGAGTTAGCATTTCCAGGTAAGTACGAAGGAGCCCTGTCAAAGATATTCCATTCGATATTCATGGAGTCTCCAAATAAAATAGCATGAGGAGAAGTTTTTCCTACGCTACAACTGAAGGAGTGCATAAGCTGTACATATCTTCCCTTGAAGCTATTGGTTGTCATGCCTATTTAGTGTCATGTAACGTCATCGGATGCTGTGAGGGTGCCTCGTATGCAACATTGTACGCTATAATAGATTAAAACACACACGCAATTTGCAATATCCAGCCCAATCTTTAATTTCCAAATCATACCAACAGCCTACAGGAGGATGCTAGCCCACAAGTGTTGCGTTTTATTGAGATACCATCTCATATCCTGTTACTCTATCTCCAAATGGCCCATGAGTTAGTTTCATTCTATGAGCCTACAAATCTGAGTGCATGGTATTAATTTAAACTCTTCTGAAATTATACATGTAACACTTACCAAATGTGTTCAGTCATTTTCTTTTGGTTGTCTGTTTATGTATGCAACCTAGAGTATGGTCAATTTGGTATAAAACCAGATAATGGCAGAGAATGGCATTCAGAATTATGGGGATCTTCTGCTTGCGGTTGAAATTCTGGCACTCCCACATTCCTGAGCCTACGACACATATGGGCACTGGGTTGTCAGTAGCGTAGAGAGAGTCAGTGAGGTGATGTGCGAACATTATTAGACCTAAAAATTTAGGTCGTGCGATCGACATGCGGTAACTGTCCGATACCCGGCCGAGTATGAGGGCGCTGCAATCGGACTCGAACCCCAGTAAAATCGATTGCAAGTACAATAACATCAAACACGGGTATTACTGGAATTTTGCATGAGAAACGGTTAGTGATGGTCATCTTCGGCGGACAACCGTCATTGTTATCACCATCATCATCATCATCATCATCATCATCATCATCATTATCATCTTCATGTACATGTGTATGCATATATGTATACATGGTTTTGTATATATGTGCATATATATATATGCATGTGTGCACTTGTATATATATATATATATATATGTGTGCAGGTTGATATATAATTCGCACATTATATATGAAAGTGTTTGTGTAGCATGTGTGTAAGTATATTTCTAATATATTGGAAGCACTGTGATGTAAAGATATGTACCGCTGTCATTTCGAATGGATGAACGAATCGTTATCTTGTAATAAGAAACTTCATCCACGGGCAAAACATATTGTGATATTGTATATATATTATATGACAATGCATATATGTATAACGGTGCACATTTTATATATACATCGATAGATAAACATTATTCGCATGTGTAATTGTGTATTTCTTACATTGATACATATATATACATACATACTTACGGACATATATACATTGATACATAGATACATACAAACATACATACATACATACATACATACATACATACATACATACATACATACATATACGCATGCTTTCGTCTGTTCCCTTCAACATGAAATATTTCTGATGTCGTCTAGTACTATTTAATTATACCTAAAGCTAAAGAAAATGTGAAGTAAAGAACATATAGATTAAACATCCTTTACAGATTGCTATTGCAATATAACTTGCGAAATATCTGTACACATAGATGAACGCAATATTGATGTTAGATAAATGTTTGTATTGAAATGTAGCAGTTGTTGATTAAAATTCGTTTCGTAAAAGTTTATCTTTTAGTGTATATGATATTTAGTTGTTGGTGTTGTTTTATTTGTGTTTCAGTTCTTCTCACTTGAGTTCTTCGTTTCTATTTGTTGCGATTTTTCATATTGCGTATATGCATTCGTACTTGTTTGCTTCCCTTTTATAGAAACGCCATTGTCAATAATTACAATCCTGTCTTACGAATATATTTCTGGCTATATGTGTTTGCATGACTGTGTATGTATATGCATGCTAGCAAGTATACCTTTGTGTGTGTGTATATATATATGTATGTATGTATGTGTGTATGTGTGTGTGTATGTGTGTGTGCATGTATGTATATATACATATGTATATGTATGTATATAAGTATACAGATAATAAATATTTCTATATACATATATATATGTACGTATGTATATATACATGGATACACATACATATTTATATGCATTGTCAACATCACTTTCATTATCTCATTATTATACACCTCACACTATTATTATCCTTATTATTATCATTATTATTATTATTATTATGATTATTATTATTATTATTATTATTATTATTATTATTATTATTATTATTATTATTATTATTATTGTTATTGAGTGAGAGAGTAGTGCATGCCATGAAAGTGACACTGGGGTACAAATATACGAAGTTCAACATACTTAACGTGACTACTCGTCTGATAAAAATAGACCAGGCACATGCATCACAGCCATATGTGCGCAACATGGTGATCACACATTGAGATAAATGGCCCATGCCCTTAAAGGTGAGTCCCAGTTAGAATAATTTTCAGGTCGAGTAGCCCATCCCGCTCAAAAGGTCCCTGAATAAATGTTTTTATGGATGCTGAACAAAACACCCATGGTTCCAGATGTCAATTATACAAATCCAAAAGAATTACTCTCACACATGGCTATGATGATCCTCCACTACCTCTGCTCGTGATTAGAGGTGCACATATCAGCCACTAAGGAACATGTTCAACTGGTTATGGTCAAACAACTGACAAACAAATCTGTGGTAGTGACTAGAATATTTGCTGTAACCCGTCTTTCATACCAAAACAAAACAATGTACATGATAAAACTTCCAATCAGTTAAGATCAGAAACCATGAGATCCACTGCATGGTACTGCATGAGGACATTCATACTGGGCTAAACTAAATGCAAAAGAAATAGACAGAGAAAAATCCCAGCAATGGTTGAGAAGCTCAGGACTCAAAGCAGAGACTGAAGGATTTTTAATTGCTGCACAAGAACAAAGCCTCCACACCAGAAATTAACAAAAACATATAATGAAAAGAAACATAAGAAGTAACTGTAGAATATGTGGAGATGGACAAGAAACAATAAATCATATTATCTCTGGCTGTCCAGTCCTGGCGAAGAAGGAATATATTCACAGACACGACAGAGCTGGGACCTATATACACTGGAAGCTATGCCAACACTATGGAATAACAAAAGAAAAAAGATGGTATATACACATGCCAGAAAAGGACACAGAAAACGAGAAAGCAACCATACTCTGGGATATGCCAATACACACAGATAGAGAAATTAAGGCAATTAGACCAGATAAAGTTGTCAAAGATAATGAAGAAAATAATTTCTTTCTAATTGATGTAT
>NC_068983.1:152994665-152995240 GCF_001194135.2 Octopus bimaculoides | reverse complement strand
TGGGACAGGTTTTAGCATCCAGTCCTCAGAGTTTTTCAGATAGGTGTCTAGGTCAATTGTGGCTACCTTCATTGTTAATGCCAGCTGTAAAAGTCCACGACCTCCCTATTTTCCTAGCAGATAAAGACGTTCTATATCTGACCTAGTGTTGTGCATTCTATGCATTGTCAACAGTTTTCGTATTTTTCTGTCAACATTACATATTTCAGTAATTGACCAGTTAACGATATTGAAACTGTAAGTCACGAGTGGTATGGCTAGAGCATTGATCGCTTCGATCCTGTTTCTTGCGTTCAGCTCTGTCTTCAGTATTGCTCTCACCCTACGATAACATTCTCTTCTGATCATTTACCTCATCACTAAATGCTTGATATTGTTCCCTTCAATTACCCCTAGGTATTTGTAACTCTCGGCTGGTTCTCACTCTTTTATGACATTTTGCTGGTCAAGGTTCACATTAGATGTTTTTGTCATTTTTCCTTTGATAAAGGTAGCTTTTGCACATTTATCAAGGCCAAATTGCATCCTGATGTCATCACTGAATTGTTTAACAATCGCTAGTAGGCCTTTGAGTT
>NC_068983.1:152988016-152994393 GCF_001194135.2 Octopus bimaculoides | reverse complement strand
GAGTCACCCTGGAAAATGCCACATGAAATTCTTACATCTCCAGCATTTAGAAATTCATTGTCATTGTTCAATGTCAGTGTGGTTCTCCATGATCTCATACTTACAGATAAAAAGTTTCGCAGAGTAGGAGCTATTTCATACATTTCCAGACAATTCCTAATCCAGCTATGTGGTAGGCTATGAAAGGCCTTTTTATAGTCTATCCAGGTTATTGACAAGTTTTTGTGTCGCTTGTGACAATCTTTTAAGATCATCTTATTGATGAGTAGCTGATCTTTATTATTATTATTATTATTATTATTATTAGTAGTAGTAGTAGTAGTAGTAGTAGTAGTAGTAGTAGTAGTAGTAGTAGTAGTAGTTATATTTCAGTTTCAAGAGATTTCCTTCTAATTGGTACTCCGTCGGTCACGATGATGAGTGTCCCAATTGATCCTTTCAAAGGAATAGTCTGCTCGTGAAATTAATGTACAAATGGCTGAGGATTCCTGAAACACGCATACTTTAAACGTAGTTATCAAGCCATTTCTGCATAACCTAGAACGTGACAAAGCTAGCCCTTTTAAATACATCTACAACTCATTTTTGCCAGTTGAGTGAACCGGAGCACCCTGAAATGAAGTGTCTTTCTCAAGAACACCGCCTGGAATCGATGTCCATACTCTACTCTTACGATCGTAAACTGATTACCCTAACCACTAAGTCACGTGCCTTCTCGATTTTCTACTAAACCTGGTGTATATGAAACTGCTCAATTTTGGGCTGTAGAATTTTCTCTGTACTCTACTCCATTTTTATTAAAGGTAACAATGATATTATTCTTTCTCATTTCGAGTGCTGTTTTTTGCAATATGTGATAATTGTGTTTCGAGGTTTATTCATATTGTCCTTTCCTATTTTGTTTGTGATTGGTGTTTTCTATTTCAATGTAGAATAATGATTGTGTATGGTAGGTTCTGTGCTGATTGTGTTATAGTTATTGAATGACAAACTTATAGAAGATAAGATTTGTGAGTTTTGTTTTTGTAATTTCGAATATCGATTATATAAGTGCATGTATTGTGTTGTTTACGTGATTGCATACGCTATATCTTCTGTTCTGAATGTGTACTGCTTGATTTGTTCTATTGAATCCAAAGTGTCTTCAGTAGAATGTATTATGAATCTGTTGTGACGTGGTATCGATGTTGTGCTTCGTATAATTATGCATCGTATCACATCCTATTATGTTGTGTATGGTCAAGAGCAAGGTTTTACTTCATATATAATTTTTCATTTTCCGCTCTTCGTTTCTGTTCTTACTGTGTACTGAGGATTTTCCTATTAATTAATTCTTACTGAATGTTGTTAACAGTTTTCCTGTTGTACACCAAATCCCAACTGAAGACTAAGTTGTACAAAACTTGCTCTCAAATTATTCCCTATAATGTACTCAGATTATAAGGCTGTGACACTGTCAATTTCTTCGCTGCAGAATTTTATGATTCTTTACTCCAATAAAACCATTTTATTTACAAAAATATAGCGAATGTTAAAAGAAATGCTATCAGTTATCTATTTACTCAATACGTTTTGTATTTGATCTGGACTAAGTCCGGTAATTCTGGAATGTCGAACATACAATATTTGGATGAATTGTCCTATTGGAGTGTCTTCTTCTTGATCCATTTTTCATGTATGTCTCACCCTGTGGTGTCAAAAGCGCGCTCACAGACGCATTGCTTTTTTTTTATCATCCTTCCTTTACCTATAGCCAAGTGGCCTGTCATCCCTTAACGCGTAATTTTTATGTTTTTTTTTTTTTTACCAGATTTAAGTAAGGATATATCCTTTCTTTTAGAGAACTGTGTAATTCAGCAAATATTCCTTTACTCGATACTGTCTTAAAGATGGCTTCAGATCTTCTTGCCAGAAATCTAAACTTCTCTTCTGTAGTTACATTAATTCTGCGGCATATGCTAACCCGCATTTCCTTCCGTTTTTTCCACTATAACCGCTCATCATCTGATTGAGGATGCATACTTCTGTACATTGTGACCTACACCCTTAATATCTTGTCAAAACCATTACTGCTCATTATTTATCCATTCAATAGTTTTATTCATTAGTTCATTTGTGATAGTGACCTCAAATTAATTTTTTTGTGATGTTTCGCACATTCAAATTTGTATTTCAAATCTTCATTCTGCAAACTTTTGTCCTTGATTCCCATAATTTTAAATTTTTCACTTCCTATTATTTCCAGATATTTCAATTTTTCTTCTATGTTTAATGAATTTATATTCTCGTCATTAGATAGGTATACTCCAGTAATTTTCATGAATTTAAAAACCGGATTCATTTCTATCCTATCACGTTTCTCGGTTCCTAATATCATCGAAATATCGCTGTTGCATATTACTATGGTTTCAGTTAAATAGTTCAATTGGTTTCCTGTCTTTGCTATAAAGCATTATCTTCTCCAGAAATAGGAAGTGACTCACGTTTCCTTTATTCTGTTCTGTGTAGTTTGTATAATGTGAGTTGTGTTATTTTATTGAGCTTTGTATAGTATATGTTGCATAAGTTGTGTTGTTGTAGATAATAAGCTGCTTGTTGTATATTAGTCTTTAGGTTCTGAATTCAAATTCTGTCGAGGTCGAGTTTACCTTTCATTCTTTCGGGGTCGATAAATTATGCATCAGTTGTGTACTAGGGTCGATGTAATCGATTTCACCCCATCTCTAAAATTGCTGGCCATGTGCCAAAATTAGAAACCATCATCATCATGATCATCACCATCATCATCATCATCTATATTTTATTGAATTTGTGCTCGTCATTCTGCCTTTCTTGAATGTTGCTTTTGTGAAAATTCGTTCCTACATTACCGCTTCAACAGTCTTCAAACTCGCTATCATTTTTAGCATACACTTTCAGTCGGTCCATATATAGCATAGGATTTATAATTTCATCAACTATTTTCTAGCTATATTTCGTTTTGATAAGCTGTAATTTCAAAGGTATGAGTGCAATGTGCTTTTCATCCCCGCGTGATCGATAAAATAAGAGCCAGTTGAACACTGGGGACGATGAAATCGATTCATCCCTCCCCAAAATTGCTAGCGTTCTGTCAAAATTTGAAATCATCATTATCATTGTTACTACTACTACTACTACTACTACTACTACTACTACTACTACTACTACTACTAAATTATGAATTCTTCTGCAACAGTAAAGTTGATTTTTTTTTGTCCCTGGAATTAGACTTATGAATGAATAACCATCTCTTTCAAAAGATTTTCAAACGTCTCATGGCGTTTTACGTAGTAGCGTTTACAAAGGACTCTCCCAAAATAAATAATCTTATAAAAATTTCTTTAAGCACATAGCAAGCATGCTATACTATAAAGAATAACAATCTTTTTTTAAGCTAATAATGTGCGCTAGACTACATGAGACACAGGATGTGCGTTTAAGAATGCAATTATTTAACCGTAGCCATAACGGCGGTGAATCGTGCAGTTTTCGGAGACCCTTCCTTAATATCTAGTTTCAAAAATGCAATTTAGAGTTATGTATACCATTCTGGAATTCAAGATTCTTTTCTGTTCAATCGAAATTACATTCCACAGATGAGTATCCAGTGTGTTACAAAGTATTGATATTAATATTTTGTAGTTGTTGGCAAAGAATTAACCGTTCGATAGTTTTTGTTTACGTTTCCACTAATCCTTCTTTTCTTCGTTTTGATCAGATTACGTACGACGCATGTGTTTAAGCTGTTACTATTCAATGATGCAAAAGAATATAGTTTTGTGGTGGCAATCCATTTGCATTAAATTCTGGATGTGTTCTTGTACAATGGTTAAATGTTATGGTTTTATCTTGTGTTACTTTGTGTCAGATATTACTGTGCTCAAAGTAATCAAACAGGTCAGGGTGATTTTCATGCAACGGAGCTAGTTGAAAAACTGTCATTCCGATTCTGAAAAAAAATTTCAAAAGTCAAGTAGGCTATCTACATGCTAGAAATAACAGCCAAATCTGGCAAAACTCCGATAACATAATGAAAGAAATACGTAATCAGACTACTCATCTTTCTGCAAAGATTTCTTTCAGAGTAATTTCCCGCAGTAATAGGACAAAGAGGAATTCAAGTGTTCATTTTTTTGTTGTTGTTTGTTCTTTTGTTCTTGTTTTTTTTTTTATAGTTACAAAAAATATGAGTGCAGGAAACTCTTTAGAAAAAGAGAAGTAAAAATAGCAAAGAAACACTGTGAAATTAAAGTGTTTTTTTTGTTGTTGTTTTTTTCCAGAATCATGATCTCCGTATTTTTCTACGTATTTTGCTAAAAATAAAATTTCCGAAAAAAGTGAAAAAAGGAAGCAATGAGAGGATAGGGGTGGGGTATTGAAATTTAGAAATTTTCTTTTTTAGAATCGGTATTTCTATAGCTGAAAACGTGGGATTCCGCCAAACAAAAAAAAAATTAGGCTTGGATGGGTCCGTTTACGTCTCCGCCACTAACTTGAAACTAATATGAAACTAAATTTTGTCGATGCGATAAAGAAACGATATCTGTAGATATCGTTTCTGTATCGCACCAATCTAATTATTATTCATATCAACACATTGTGTACGTTGCACGCATATTTTTTTTTTTAATATAAATGTGTGTTTCCAGAATTATATGAAGATATATTACATTCATAAACATCGTGTATTTATTATTTATAATCTGAATTTATCATTAATATTTTTATTATCATAAAGTAGAAGATACAAGATAATTTCTTAATGAAAATTAATGTTTCTTTATTTCTTCTGTTACTGAAATATTTAAAACAATGAATTACCAGAGAATTCAAAATATTTATACACATATTACTCATAATATATAACCATTTAAGCGATTTAAGTGATGATATATATATATACACACACATATATACATATATACAGTAGCAGCCATAATATAGGGGTCAGTAAGACGAAATGAATTGAAATAGTTATTATAGAATATTAACAACATATTGAAACTAGATATTTTACGCATATTTAAATAGATCTAATATCTATCTTTTGAGAAATTTTCAAGTAAAATGAATAAATATTTCGTAAGTTATGAGGAAATAAATAAACAATCCTCCAAATTGCAGCGGACAAAAGTTAAGGGTCACTTAGAAAAAAACGAACTACTATCTGAGGTATCTGCTGTTTAGAAGACTGTTAATGGGCTAACAGTTACTTCTTATGATCTTACATTATAGGAACTTTCAACTATCAACATGGCGGTTTGTGAGAGACAACCGGTGACCTGTGATGAAAAACAAAGGATTATGTACCTTCACCAAGAGGGCAAGTCAAATTATGTGATAGTAACTACTGTAGGGATGTCTAGAAGTGTTGTGCAACGAATTGTAGCTCGCTTTAAGTCATCAGGATCGACAGATGCTAAATCCCAAAACCGGTAGATCTCATAAGACTTTCACCAAAACCGGGTTGTATTATGGTTAGAATGTCACTGAAGGATAGGTTTAAGAGTGCTGCGGAGATTTCCGATGTCAACGTATCGCGCAAAACAGTTTCTCGGAGATTACGGGGTTCTGTGTTACTTGCTCTGGCCCCAGCAAAGAAACCTCTGATCTCCGAGAAGAAGCAAAGAACCCGCCTTCCTCTTCGATCATGAACATGTCGTTTGGATAACAGAACAGTGGTCGCAGTTTCCTTTTAGCGATAAATCGAAGTTTAATGTGATTGTTCTGATGGCGGCATGTAAGTCTGGAGAAAAATTGGCGAAAGGTTATCTTATGCATATGTGAAGGAGACAGGGAATTATGGAGAATGCAGTGTAATGCTACGGGGAGTAATCTCTGCTGTTGGTCCTGATCCACTTATTCGCCTACAAGGGATTGCAAATACCGAAATCTACAAGCAGATTCTTAGACAGCATACCCATTCTCAACTCCGATCCTCGTCAGTTCAACTTCTTATCTTCGTTCAGTATAACGCTCACTGTCACACTACGAAGAGAATCAAAAATTTCGTGAGTGATGAAGGAGTTGATCTTATGGATTTCCCACCTCAAAGTCCCGATCTCAACCCTATAAACGTCTAAAAGTTTATTGGAGATGGAACATGAAAGAGAAATAACGAAGTGAATTCTGGGAACTATTGAGAAACGAACAGAACAATATTACTCCATCCTTTTGCAAGAAATGAATTCAGTTCTGTGGTATCAAATTTCATTGATAGTAACGGGATGTCAACAAAATATTACTAGTAGGGGTTTCTTTTTTACTCTTGTTCCATTTTTCATTGTTTTCCTGAGCGACCCTTAAATTTGGCGTTGCAGTTTGGAAGATAATTTGCTTATTTCCTCATAACTTAC
>NC_068983.1:152982044-152984650 GCF_001194135.2 Octopus bimaculoides | reverse complement strand
ATATATATATATATATATATATACGTCCACTCACATATATTTGTGAATACATATGTGTATCTTTCTCTTTCTCTCTATATATATAGATAGACAGACAAACAGACAAGGAGACAGACTGATAAACAGACAGACAGATATATGTATACTTTTAGGTATGCGTATAAACATGTCTATGCAGATTTTGGTAGAGAGTGAGTAAACGAACCTATTTGCTGCAGACATTACACATAAATACCGTATTAAAGCACGAGGGTGGCTTTCAATTAGCGCTTCAGCTTGTATATTTAGCATACACTTGCAGAATCTCTTGCGTGAATGACTACCACTCAAAACTTAAAATCAATAGATATTTCCACACGATAACATTAACATCTAAGACAATCAAAGACAATTCTTTTACATTCTAACAAGTCAAAATAGAGAGAAACATGTGTTGAGTTCGTTATTTATCTTTGTACGGGTGGAGAGCATAATGAGCAATTTTTACTGCTTAATTGATTTTGAGACAAAATATATTCTTTCACAAATTTTCACAAACTTACAAACACTATATCAGTTAAGCAGATGACCTTCTCTAAATGCATTAAAAACACTATAATATATTCAGAAAATTTGTTTCAGAAAATTATCTCAGTTCTCTTATAAAAGCATATAACAAACAAATTTAGTTAGGGCAAAATGAATCAACCAAGATAAGGTAAATTTGCCTCTTCAATTCTCCGGTATCATAGTTGAAAACGGGATTCAAACAGCGATATCCATCGTTAAATATCACAAAGATCAGAAATGCAAAAAAATCTTTAAATATTTAGGTCAAATATAGGGGATCACGGGAAAATTTCATGACAAGAAATTAACGAGACTCGAATTAATAAAAAAAAAAATTCATCAAAGATTATTGTCTATAGGTTCTTCACGATCTACTGGAGAGGCTCTCTTGCCGATGTCTTTATGCATCCTGCAGTTAAAGAGAAGGAATTATTGAAACTATTTATTGCCCATTTAACCCATTTAACCCATTTTAGACATCAGATTTTTTTTTAATTGAAAATTAGCATTAATGTGAGAAAAAAATTTACTAGGAGTTCAACAAAGAAAAGAAAATTGATTGTTAAACACCAAAACTTATGGCGATATTTTAATAGTAAATACAAGCACAATCGCTTCAAAGATGACGAAAATTTTCTTAAAAATAAAGTACTTGTCACCCCGTGTGTTTGTTCTAAACCCCCCCCACTTCTAAGTATTTTATTATTATGTTCTTTATGAGACGTTTTGCGTGTGTGTGTTTTAAAAAGTACAAAATGCTGTTCGGCATATGTGTGTGTGTGTGTGTGTATTACAGTGAAAGATGCTGAAGCCAGCAGCATTAATCTTTTCGCAAATGATAGACAAGTTACAAAACTACACAAATTTCATCATAGCATTCGAAATGATATAATACATAGAATAATATTCCTTTTTGTGAATAATAACCGAATATTCGCAGTTTTTATTGACATTGGAGCTAAACACCAGCAGGTACTATTAAAAGAGTGCGTGAAAACTGTTATACACAATCGACACGATAGCAAGGCTTTACTGTTACTTATTTTTTCGTTCTGCTTAGAAAACGAGCAACATATTCTCTGGGGATGTTTTAAACTAAAGCTTTTATTAAGTAAACTACATATTTGCGAAGCATTTATTTCGAATGCCTATTCTGCGAGTTTCAAGGACTAGCTATACTTTGTAAAACTGCAATTTTTTTTAATGGGGATGTGGAGTGCAAGCAATGTTCCGTGTAATGTAATTCTCCTGGTCCTTAATTGAGCAGGTGGACTAAAAGAACACTTCAAATAAAATATGGTAATGCATGTAGAGCTCTCTTTCGAAACTGCTCGAGTTAATAGCTCTATACTGCATTTCCCATAGAAGACTGCAATAACATTATCGTTTTGTTTACTTTTTTTATATGATATTTATTCGCTATTAGGATTAATTCCATTCGCTATTTCTTTCTTTCCATTCTACATTAAGAGAGATTCAACAACCTGAAGTAGTTGAGTGAAATGCATGTTTTATAATATATTTTATACACGTTTTTATATGCATTTGCCATATTGACCTCTAAATGTCGTGTATGTACGATCTAATTATCTAATTGACCAATAATTACTCATTGATAACTCTAGAATGTGTCTTTTTATATGTATCCTTTATTTTCGGACATTATTTTTTTCTATTTTGTTTTATTTATCCTTTTAGTATTAGAACTCCTTACTCCTTGCTTAATTGCAATCAACAAGCCGCACCTTGTTCATTAGCCGCACCTTGTTCATTCATATGCATTTTTGAAAGCTTCTTAGAAACTTCAATTTTATTTGTGTGTTTTATTCGGAAATAAGTATATAAATGATATATTTACCTTACACTTAATTTCATTGTTTTGTTTCTGTTTTATTTATCTAACCTGTGGTTTTATATCCGTATCGCTACATTTAGAGTAATTTTCTTCGTATATCTGTGTCGAGTAATAGAACATTCACGAATATATACCACATAAATAAAAGCACACAAAGTACTACGTATCCACTAAAATATGCATATATGTATGTATGTATATA
>NC_068983.1:152974587-152981478 GCF_001194135.2 Octopus bimaculoides | reverse complement strand
AGTGATTGAATTTAATTACTAAATAATGCATTCTGCCTGCCAAATATTAAGAAGACCCCCCCCCCACACACACACACACTACGAAGTACTTTCAATATCGATTTTATAATCTCATTTTGCAGGCAATCTATAAATGCTATTCAACTTATACTACTTTAAAATTCCTCACAATTGTAAACCGTTCCCATCACAAATGGTCCATCAAGGTGATGTCAGTTACGATGGTGGCATTAAGTGGCAGTCAAAGAAGGTACTGAGCAATGTCGAACATGTCAGAATTATACTTCTGTGACCATATAGGTCAAAGCCCATAATGTATATTTCCTTCTAAAATGTTCAAAACTAAAAGGGTTTTGGAAATTAATTCTTCTTATCAAGTAAATAAAACACAATTTATAAATATTTAGGAAGTGCTATTTCAGGAACAATATGGAAAATGTATAGATGCTTAAAAATAACTACAAAAACTACAACTACAAAGATTACAAAGACTACAACGACAGTTAGAACAATGATATCGGAAGTGTATATTCGGAATTAAATAGAAATTTTAAATGAAATAAACCATAGCAACCTTCTACTTAATGCACATGTAATGTCAGAATATATGAGCTTCAAGAGAGAAACACTTGATCAGTTAATCTTGTCATTGACATTATGAATATAAATTAATTCGAGTTCCATGTGTTTTATTAATACATCGCATGATATGCTTAAATATTTTTAATTATATTTATTTCATTTTTACCTACAGTGAACGAATATGGAACTTCATAAATATATTTTTATTCTTATTGGATATGGATGAAGTTAATGTTCCGACAGAGTATGAACCTACGTTGCAAAGATCCTCATTATTATCGTAACGTACAGGTATTAAATGTAGAAACAACAGTTATTATGCATACATACATGCATACATACATATATACATGTATACATACATACATACATACATGCATACATACATGCATACATACATATGTGTATGTGTTAAGGAATATATATATTCAGACACACACGCACACACACACGAACACACACACACACACACACACACACACACACAAACACACACATGAAAATAAGTATCTATATCTATGCGTAAGAGAAAGAGGGAAAAATAGAGGACACATTCCCGTCAAAGATTAAAACGTAATTATACAATCAAAGTTAAGTAAAAATAAGTTTAAAAAAATACTATCGGCAGCCATAGATATCCACAAAGTGACTGAAACGGAGGAAGAAATTGAAAGAGAAAACGAAGAACAACAAGAGAACAAACAAATGGAAGAAACTGGAACTACGTAGCCAACTCATGCAACAAAGCGAAAATGCCAGAGTAAAGGGCGCTAGCCCAGGCTGACGGACGGGAACTTGAAACGAGAAGCTGAAGCACTAATTATAGCCGTTCAGGAGCAAGCCCAGTATACTGTTACAAAAAAGAAAATAAAAGCAATCATGACTGCCTAAGCGAAAGAGTAGATTTGGATGCTAGCCGAATGTTTGTCTTGTAAACAACACAAAAGTTATATGAACACGAACAAGACTGTCTGATACAAAATGGAAATTCTAAGACACCTTGCGATTTATCCAGTAAAGATTCACTTTACTACTGAAGCAACAAGACCAAATATGATTATAGAAGAGGAAATAGATGAAATTTCAGGATCTAACCAGAGAACTGCTGAGGCGTATGTGGAAGACCAGTCAGAGAGCTGCGAAGGAATATGTGGAAGACCAGCCAGAGAACAGCTGAGGAGTATGTCATATTTCATATCTCAGGGCTCTCGATTTCATTTGATCTGGTAAATAATAAGAGCGTACCACAACCTGTGGCCAAGGATCTCTTAACGCCCAAAAACCAATCTCCAAATCTTTGCTGTTTCCAATAGAGCAGTTTTCTGAGCATTTTCTACCATCATGTAAATCCCATTTTCTTCAATAAATTTCTAAGTCGTGGTTGTTAAATCTCGCAAAGCCCCTACAATTATTGGGATGATTGTTACTTTCTTCATTGCCCACATTCGTGCAATCTCATCTTTCTTTTCCAATCTTTTGTCACCTAGTCAAACATCCGGGTTTTATTCTTGTACTCCATCTGTTCCTCTGTCAGTTTGCCATTAAATTTAAAGAAGTCATACACACAATTAGATACTATACCTGTCATCAACATCTTCTATATCGAGGGTAGGCAGGTAACTGACTAGTAATCATCCACTGCATTCTCTGTACCGGGGTTTCTATGGCAAAAAAAAAAAATTTCTCGGTGTTCATCTCCTTCGGGATTTTCACCCGATTGTTGGTAATTTTATCTATTTGTGCAGCTATTATTTCGTGTAATACTAGAAAGGTTACCAGCCAATATCCTTGTATCCCATCACTGCCTCGGCATTTCCAGTTTGGAACCATTGTTCTCTGCTCGGTCACCATTTCAGTTGTTATCCTTATATCATTCGCTTTCCCTTCATTTTTCTCCGATCGCAATTCCTTCAACCTTTCAACCTTTCATACGATTTATTCTGTTATCCCAAATGTTACCCTAAAATCTCTTACTTTCTTCAGTGTCCTGTTTCTCACTGTTGCTAAACTTTCTCCTTATTGACTGATAAACCCTTTTCTGGTCGTGGTGAAACAATCTATTTATATTTTATTGTTCAATTCTTTGATCATATGTCTCAATTTTTGTAGCTTTAGCCTTCAGTCTTTATTTCAGCTCTTCAAGAACTACATTTTACCCCCTTTTCTTGAACCTATTATTATCGTTATTGTTGTTGTTGTTGCTGTTGTTATTATCATTATTAAGGCGGCGAGCTGGCAGAGTCGCTAGCACGCTGAACAAGAAGCTTAGCAGTATTTCGCCTGTCGATACGTTCTGAGTTCAAATTCCGCCGAGGTCGACTTTGCCTTTAATCCTTTCAGGATCGATGAAATAAATACCAGTTGAACATTGGAGTCGACGTAATCGATTCATCGGCACCTTCCCCAAGCTGACTTTGTGGCAAAACTTTGAAATCATAATAGTAATCATTATTTATTTATTTATTTTTATTGAGTGAGAGAACAGTACATGTCATCAAAATAACACTGGGTTAAAATATACATAGCGCAGTATAACCATAATGACTACACGTCTGATATGGTCACAACAGGCACATGCATCACAACCATATGGGCGCAACATGGTGACCTTATATCAAGATAAACAACGTATGATCTTGCACGTGGGGCCCAGTTAGAATTTTCAGTCGAGTAGCCCATCCCTCTTAAAAGGTTTCTGAATAAGTGAGGGTTAAAGAATCGCTCATGTTTAAAGAGGTAAATAAGCCAAACCCCAAAGAATTCCTCTCAACACAGGTCTATGATTCTCCCTCACTACTTCTGCTCGTGATCAGAGATGAAAATATTGTTAGCCCCTAAGAAACATGCTGAAAAGGTTAAGGTCAAACAAGTGACGAGAAAATCTGTGGTATTGAGCAGAATATTAGCTGTAGGCCATCTTGTATACCAAGACATTATTATCATGATTATTATTATTATTATTATTATTATTATTATTATTATTATTATTATTATTATTATTATTATTCAGTACTCTTATTTTCATCACACTGTAATGAATGTGTTTCACGTAAGATCTGTGCGATGCCTAGTTGTGCAATTTTCTCTGTTAGCCCAGATGATTTTGTTATGTATTTGTCTGAATATTTTTTTATCATACCTATCATACATTATGATAGGAATTGTTCTGCTTTTAGACACATCATCCGAGTTAGCTCTATCTTTGTATTCTGAAAGCTTCTGCATTTCTTTTAGAGAAACGTTGTCATCTGTTGGTATTAATACAGCGATTAGAACGCATTTTTATCTTGCTGATCTCTGACAACCATATCTAGCCTATTGGCCTTAATTTCTTTATCTGTGTATATTTGCTTACTCCATAATATGGTTGCTTTCTCATTTTCTGTGACTGTTTCTGACGTGTGCCTATAACATCTTTTTTTCTATTCTTATTCCATAGTATTTTCATAGCTTCCATTGTATATACATCCCAACTCTGTCGTGTCTGTGAATATCTTCCTTCTTAGCCAGGACAGGTCAGCCAGAGACAATATGGTTTATTGTTTCTTGTCCATCTCCACATATTTTGTACTTTCTTGTGTTTCTTTTCCTTATGTCTTTGATAACTTCTGGTGGGGAGGCTTTGGTATTATGCTGCAGGTAAAAATCCTTCAATCCCTCCTTTGAGTCCTGAGCTTCCCAGTCATTGCTAGGATTTTTCCTTGTCTATTTCTTTTGCGTTTAGTTTAACCCAATATATGCCATTGTTGGGATTTTGCTTTGTCTATTTCTTCTTCTGTTTAGTTTAACCCAATATTTGCCAAGAAAGGGCTTTTCTTGTCATCATTTTATCATGATCCGATACTGTTCCAGTTTTAGTTTGGATTTCAGTTGTTTTACAGCTTTTGTTGTTTCTACTTTTTCTTCATAGTTATTAGGTACTATAACCATTTTTTATTTTATTCGTCAGCCACCTTAAAGACTGAAAACAGTTTTTGTTGTTTTGTTCGTCTTTTGTGGCTATTTGTATTAGTTTTCCTCGCTTCTGAACTAGATATATTTGTTGTCCTATGGTAGTTATTTTGCAATACTTTTCTAGCTGTATAAGGCCTCTACCACCTTCTATACGTTGTGTATATAATCTTTCTAAGTCAGATGTCGGGTGGTGCATCCTAAATCTGTTCATTAGTTTTCTTGTTTTCCTGTCCATTTTGATTAGTTCATTTACAGTCAAGTTAAGTTATTGTAGCTGTAACTTATAACTGGGACGGCTAGAAGTGTTGAAACCTGTCATCTTCTTTTTCGCATCGGGCTCTGTTTTAGTATTAATCTAAATCTTTATTATTGTTGCTGTTGTTATTTGATGAAAGCTTCTTTTACTGAGAATGTTGGAAAGTGTCAGCTGTCCACAGCCAGCAGTCTAAGGTGACACATGTTTGTTTGGCTGGTCATGCTTCAAGAATCCTGCGAAAAATTCATGTAGCTTCAAGCAAAGGCTGATTTTTGCAGGTCTACTACATTTACATTTGTACCACTCCTTTTTGACCCTTGTTGGTAGTTGAGTACTGATACTTCCAAGTGTGCTAATTACTATTGTTATCACGACCACTCTCCTCATTTATCTTCATTGAACACAACCTTCGTATTCCCCACTTCAAATCGTCGTAGTTGTTCAGTTCTTCTTCTTCTTCTTCTTCTTCTTCTTCTTCTTCTTCTTCTTCTTCTTCTTCTTCTTCTTCTTCTTCTTCTTCTTCTCCTTCTTCCTTCTACTCCTCCTCTTATTATTCTTCCTCTTCGTCTCCTTCTTCTTCTTCTTCTTCTTCTTTTAGTCATTGTTGTTGCTTTTTGTTGTTGTTGTTGTTGTTGTTGTTATTATTATTATTATTATTATTATTATTATTATTATTATTATTATTATTATTATCATTATTATTATTATTATCATTATTATTATTATTATTATTATTATTATTATGTTTGAATTTTGCTTTGTATTTGTACAAGTTGACTCCAAGTCTCACCTAGAGACTTCAAGTGACAACAAGTTACAAGTTCATGCTGGTGTTATGCCTAGGGTATTATATATTTGGTTTTGTACATAGTATCGTTCTAGAGAATGTTTAAGAAAAGATGAGAAAATTATAATTTTGTTTCAAAATTTGAGATTACATAGACAGAATTTTATATAGGATATCGGCAGTTTCCATGAGCACTATCATTTGTATTTCTGGCTTTCCTGGTATCTGAGATAGGTAAGAATCAGTCTCTTTTACAATCATTCCTAGGGTACCTATGACAACAGGTATTGTTTCAGTCTTGAGGTTCCACATTTTACCAATTTCTATTTCAAGATCTTTATATTTGCTCAGCTTTTGGTAGGTCTTGACAGATATATTTATACCGATTAGGACAGTCATATCAATGAAGAGGCATAATAATAATCATAATAATAATAATAATAATAATAATAATAATAATAATAATAATAATAACAGTTATTATAATAATAATAATAACAATAATAATAATAATAATAATTATTATTATTATTATTATTATTATTATTATTATTATTATTATTATTATTATTATTATTTGATGAAAACTCTCAGCTTATTTTGCTAGGTATGATGGAAAGTGTCAGTTGTCCACAGCCAGCAGACTAAGGTAATACTCTCCAAACTTTTCTTCTTCTTCTTCTTCTTCTTCTTCTTCTTCTTCTTCTTCTTCTTCTTCTTCTTCTTATTATTATTATTATTATTATTATTATTATTATTATTATTAATTATTAGCATGCAGGGCGAAATGCATAGCGGTAATTCGTCTGCTGCTACGTTCTAAGTTCAAATTCAGCCGAGGGTGACGTTGCCTTTCATCCCGGAGTCGATAAATTAAGTACTATTGTACAGAGCAGTTGATGTAATCGACTTTACCCCTCTCCCAAAATTGCCACCCTGATGGCAAAATTTGAAACTATTATTATTATTATTATTCAGTAGTTTTATTTTTATAACGTGCTTTCACTTCACTACCGAGCGCAGCTCTGTGCGCCTTGGGTATGTGCTGTGGTTTGCTGTGGTGCTCTTATGGTTACTGTATTGAAAGTGTTTTGCGTAGAATGTGTGCAGTACCCAGTAGTGCAATTTTCTGTATGTTATATATATTTGTAAGTCCTGGTGTTTTTGTTATGTATTTGTCTGAATATTTTTTTATTATACCTAAGGCACCTACTATGGTAGGAATTGTTTCTGTTTTTAGATTCCACATTCGAGTTATCTCTATTTCCAGGTCTTTGTATTTTGAAAGTTTTTCCATTTCTTTTAGAGAAAC
>NC_068983.1:152970328-152974065 GCF_001194135.2 Octopus bimaculoides | reverse complement strand
TGCTGTTCTAGTTTTAGTTTGGATTTCATTTGTTTTATAGCTTTTGTTGTTTCTTCTTCTTCTTCTTCTTCGTATTTGTTAGGTAGATTGATTTCTTGTTTGTATTTGTCAGCTTCCTTAAATACTGAAAACAGTTTTTTGTTTTGCTCGTGTTTTGTGGCTATTTGTATTAGTTTCCCTTGCTTCTGGAGTAGGTATTTTTGCAGTCCTATGGTGGTTATTTTATAATAGTTTTCTAGCTGTATAAGACCCCTGCCACCTTCTGTGCGTTGTATATATAGCCTTTCTATGTCATTATTATTATTATTATTATTATTAAGAGAGGGCGCTGGCAGAAGTGTTATCACCAGCGAAATGCTTAGCAGTATTTGGTCCATTCTCACGTTCTGATTTCCGATCCCACCAAGGTCGACTTTAGCTTTCATCTTTTCGGTATCGATAAATTAAGTACCAGTGAAACACTGGGGCCGATGTGATCGACTAGATCCCTCCTCACAGATTTCAGGCTTTGTGCCATTAATAGAATTGATTATTATTATTATTATTATTATTATTACTAGTAGTAGTAGTAGTAGTAGTAGTAGCAGTAGTAGTAGTAGTAGTACTAGTAGTAGTAGTAGTACTAGTAGTAGTAGTAGTACTACTAGTAGTAGTAGAAGTATCGGTGTTGATTTCCTTTTGTTATTGCTGTGATGAATTTTTGGCTTAAGTAGACTTCTCTAATGACAGCCCCGAGTTAACTGGATTATTTTCAATTTTTACGAATGAATGTTTTTATTTTTCAAACTATTTTAGCAACAGAAGGTATTGGAACTTTTCAGTGTTCACAACATTTTACTTACTGCAGATAAATAATGTTTGCACTTGAATATTGTAATATTCTGTAAACATTCGGTTACTTGTGTTTCAGCATGTATTATTCCTTTCGAATAGAATTTTCATTACAATGAAACAAATAGAATAAAACAATGTAAATTTTACAAACAGACACACATTCCAGCATAGACATTAATATTTTGAAATATATAGTAACAAATGACAATTCTATAAATGAATACATTTATCAACAACGACTTCTCGACTACAACACAATCAACCTAATAAAAACATATTCAACAACAGAAGTAATAACGCCAGTTTTGTTATTGTTCACTGCCGAAAATATATCTGAATACTAGTCGATATTCCAAAATAGGAAAATGTTCTCAGAATTTCAAAGTGCTTGGTTAAAGATTTTGTGGAAGAAAACGGTACCTTTACTATTTCTATTGGCACTCAAACGTGTAAATTACAAAACTGTGGCCACTGTGTTGAATTATTTCGTTTCCATTGAATGAACTGTGTATAAACAATGATATACATAGATTTAAAAACTATAGGAGCGACACCAGAGTAGATAAAAAATCTGAGGCACACATCTGCCCATGACCTTGTGGTGCAATAGTTGAAATGAAACATTTGCAGCGACGTTTGTTATTGCTGTTACACATGTGTGGATGTTCTGCACATACCACATGGAAATATAGTAAGAGATGAATCGTTCAAAATGTGAATCACCTGAATACGACAATCAGTGACAGCTCAAACGTAGCGAAAAGAACATTTCTTTCCTTAGTGTCAAGAGTGACAAATATGGTCTACTTTCAAAGCCTCCGCTAACCCCTCCCTGACTTGCTAAAATAAGATTGACACAAATAAAGAACAAAGACAGCAAAATATCGGGCAAAGTGGGAAAGAAAGAAAGGCAAAAAACACCCACAGTTAAAGAGAGTGTGAAGTTCTGTATTTAAATTCTGAATTAAAATTCCACCGAGATCGATTTTGCCTTCCATCCATGCAGGTCGATAAAATAAATATCAGCTGAGTGCTGGGGTCGCTGTAATCGATGCGCTTCCTTTCCAAATACGCCGGCCTTGTGCCAAAATTTGAAACTAATGTATTACAAAACGTGTTGCTCAACATCTCATTGTTACGTAAGTAAATCTTTGCTACACATTTTGTAATGCGTTGTCACAGGAATGATTTGTTACTTGTAACAAAAACAAGTAAAATTATTGATAATATTATTGGCATAGACGTAAATATGGTAGATAGTGTAAAATATTCCGACATTTTGAATCATAACACTTTGGAATGTTCAAATATAAATTGATATTGTGGAACCAATTGTACACAGAGTACGTTATTTTAATATATTACTCAAATGACAACTTACTGTAACCCGTCTTCGGAATTGCAGCTTGACAGTTTAATGTAAGTCTGCGATGTCTGAAAATATTTTTATTTATTTTTTTTTTCAGATATATGTTATCATATCTTGTTGACTCTTACTCCGTAACAGAATATTCTGTAGGTGACGATTTCGGACAGGTATCACATATGCGATCAGGAATATTTAACATTAAATCATTGGAATTTCTACTCGTCAGCTGCCTTTCTATTGCCATAGAAACTGGCTAGATTGGGAGCGTTGCCCAGAATGGCACGGGATCAAGATTAGACATCGGACTGACAATCCAGTAGGTCTTGTACTAGATATGTTTGGAGACTAGAGATCTAGAGTCTATAGAGGATGTATTTCTTTACCAATTCTAAAGAATGTGACTTCAGTCTTGGTGGTACTGATTTATGAATGATACGAATATCTATAAGAACTATATGCGTTGAGGTCACCGAGGTAAGGGCTTCTCAATCAAGTGATGATCGATTAAAAGTGATATATGGTTCTGTTGGATTTTAATAAAATTCGGAAAGCTTTTAGCTTTTGGAGAAATACTGCCAGGTAATGTAAGTAGAAGTTTGTGCGACAGACTATTCAAATGTCAGAGATGAGTGAGAAGAATAGTATAATTCGCATCCTAGCAAAAGCATAAAGAGGGGGAATGGTTGAAGGAGGCCAATTTTCATACATATCGCTATAACTTTTCTTTATACGTTCACCAAGGATAGGGGTTTTAACTGAGCTTGTAGATAGTTGATGTCCCTTATATATTGTTCTCTGGGCCTAAACCCTTTGTCAATTACTATTCTTTGCATAAACTACCAGATTAGAATGGTAGAGGTGTAGCAAATATTTATGTTGTTATTAAATATAACAGGACACTAAATGTGGTAATCATATCGTTTCATACACTTATCTCTCATGGCTAATGTGCTTCTGTAAGATGTTATGTTCGTTAATCTATCTTTCCATCTAACATATCACGTTCTTCGTTGAAGATGGATATATCTGATGGTGTTTACATATTATAATTTTCCATCTACAAAGTGTTACTGACCGAGTTATTTATACAAGCTAACGTTCTGACAATGCAGCTCTATATTTAAGAGATGAGGAATTATGTACATTACTTACATTATTTACATATGACGGATATTTGACCTCATCTTGTTTGTTGTTAGCACGACGTTTCTGCTGATACACCCGCCAGCCTTCACCAGGTGTCTGCGAAAGTTTCAAACCTGGGTTCTCATTACTAAGGTATTTTTCGATGTTGCTGTTGTTGTTGTTGTTGTTGGTATTATTATTATTATTATTATTAGTATTAGTATTATTATTATTATTATTATTATTATTATTATTATTATTATGTTGTTGTTGTTGTTTTTTCTTCTTTCTTCAAATTTTCTTCTATTTCTCGCCGAGTGTTTTCCGTACACCTAGGGCAGAGAAACTCTTTGTATGCACACGCAAATTCACAGGTAAAACATGTAATTAAGAAAACAAAACAAAAAAA
>NC_068983.1:152965631-152970175 GCF_001194135.2 Octopus bimaculoides | reverse complement strand
TCATTTTCAAATAGGTTTCAGTACTTTTTTTCATCATTCCTAGAGATCCTACAATCACTAGTATGGTAGTCGCCTTGAGGTGCCACATTTTTTCAATTTCTATTAGTAAGTCTTTATATTTACTGATCTTGTCAAATTCTTTCGCCGCTATATTATGATCAGAGGGAATGCTCATATCAATTAATAAACACGTCTTCTTTGTCTGATCTTTTATAATAATATCCGGTTTATTAGCTTTTATAGTATTGTCGGTATGTACGGGGAAGTCCCAGAGAATCGATACATTTTCTCCCTCAGTCACAGCTTCAGGATGGTGTTATTATTATTATTATTATTATTATTATTATTATTTATCTATTTATCTATTTATTCAGGTCACTGACTAGAATCGAATTCAGAATCTTGGGGTTAGTAGTCCGCGCTCTTAACCACTACACCACATGCCCGCGGGCAATTATGGAGTGAATTTTAGGGATTATAAATCTAATATTTTCCTATCCTTCCTTAATACCGGTTCCCATATGTTACTCATATCTGCACTCGGTCTGCTTAGGAGATCGTTGTGTCCTAGCATATGTGCTCCTTCGTTTAGTTTTCGTATTTTCCAGTGGTGTTCTCTCTATATTATTTTAACTTCTTCCCACAGGGGCAGGTGGTCACCATTTTTTCATACATGATCAGCTATACCCGATTTAACAATATCTCCTCGTGTCACAACTTTGCAATGTTCGTCTAACCTTAGTTTAGGTGGGGGCAGCATGTTTCGCCTTTGTATAGCTGCTTAGGATGGTGTACACACATTCTTTGGTCAGATTTTCTTCTATTGGTAGTTTTACCCGAAGGAGATATTCGCGAAGTATTGTATTTCTCTTGAATACTCTCCTGGTGTCACATGGGCGGCATATCTTTTGTATCAAGGCTGTGACACGAGGAGATATTGATAAATCGGGTATAGATGATCATGTATGGAGAAATGAAGACCACTTCCGCCTGTGGGAAGAAGTTAAAGTAATAGACAGAAAACACCATTGAAGAATACGAAAACTAAAAGAAGCAGCACATATGCTAGGACACAACAACCTCCTAAGCAGACCGAGTGCAGATATGAGTAGCATATGGGAACCGATATTCAGGAAGGATACGAAAATATTAGATTTATAAGCCCCAAAATTCACTTCATAATTGCCCATGGGCATATGGCGTAATGGTTAAGAGCACGGGCTACTAACCCCAAGATTCTGAGTTCTATTCCGAGCAGTGACCTGAATAATAATAATAATAATAATAATAATAATAATGATAATAATAATAACAACAACATAACAACAAGGAGAAATACCTCATGACAACCCAGGTTCAAAATGTCCCGAAGACACCTGATGAAGACTGGAGGTTATATCAGTCGAAACGTTGTGTTAACAACAAACAAGATGGGGACAAATATCCGTGAAATGTAAATAATATAGTGTGCTGACGTTTGATTTCATAAATAGCGAGTTCTAGCTCTAATAGTATGCTGGTAATGATAATCATCATAGATATTTGACAAGTGAAACTGAAAAGAAAAGCATGTTATGTGTCAACAATGTATATTTTTAATTAAATATCAATCAGCTTAATATTCATGAATGCAGTCGTTGCTGTTATACGATTTACCCCCAGATATGTCATCAGTTGTGCAGGTAGAAAACTAACAGAATCTTGAATTTTTTTAGATACATTCCAACTCTCAGACTATGCAGCCTCTTTGCAACAGTTTTACAGAAGCGTTAAGAAAACGAATTGTTGAACGAAAAATACCCTTGAATATTCTTCCAAAAATGAATATCTACAGACATACAGAAAACACACATACATATGTGTATATATATATATATATATATATATGAGCAAGAGTGATCAGATCGAATTCTCAAACATTTCTTAAGAAATATACTAATGGCTACAAGCAAAAGATATCGCTGTGTTTGAATGAATATATTGCGTAAGTTAGTTTCGACTGCTTTACAGCTCATTTCTTAGGTTTTATTACCAGTTGCGTGTGAGATGACATTTATTCTCATGGCAGCACTAGGACATTAGATCGGACTTTTTATGCGTAGAATGTTTATCGTTTTAGTCAATATTTGGATCTGTTTGTGCACGTGACAACAGAGCATAAGTCCGCATACTATTTGTTACTTTGGACTAAAATAAACAACAGTTTCGAATGTAAATTCTTTTCTGTTCAAGTTACTTTATACGGATGACTCGATAAATCTCTCTCAGTTTGGAATTTACAGAAGAATCAGTTGCTTAAATATCTCTAAACAGCTTATTCACTTATTTTACCTATTTCTATCTATGATTTGATGGAAATGGACGTCATCAGCCGTATAAATCATAATTCATCAATTTGAATTTGAAATTGCTTGATAATTGAATGGCTTCTAGGTCATTTCCTTTGACACTGTTAGTGGAAAATTGGTTATTGCCTTGTTTCTGTGATTTTAGGTAGTTTACGTAATCGCTAGGTGCATTATTACTACTTTCACACCATAGTTTAGGATTGTCATATTTGAGTTAACATTATGCTTGCTATGAAACAACTACATGCCTTAAACTATTATAGTTGTGGTGATTGATATCAATGTATATGTGTCTTTATTTTAAAACCAGAAAGGTTTAAGTGGTATTGATGTAACTTGTGATGTTGCAATAACGATCAAAACGCACGGCATTTAAAATATGAGTGAATTTCACAATCAGTGCTGCGCTTATTTCATGCATAAATACATGCAAATTTTTTTCCCCATTAAAACACTCTGTCCCATGATGCTGTTATAATATGGTCACTCTTACGAATTTCGTATTGTCTAAAGATATTAAAGATATTAAAAATATTAAGAATTTACTTGTTTATACATTAACTATGTCCTTGATGTCCATAGGAATGTGGTTTGATGCTCGCAGTATGCATTGTCCTTAATGTAGATCGAAGCTGACATATGAAGTTGATTAAACTGATATTCGTGGCCAAGTTAAATGAACTACACAAAGAGGAAAAGTATACAAATGTTCGTTATGTGTTACAATGCAAGATCAATGAGTAAATAACTGATAAACCGAATTCTTTCTCTGGCTCTCTATCTCTCTCTGCTCTCTATCTCCCTCTCTCACACACAAACACACAGACATACTCACACACAAACGCATGATTGAAGTTTTTTCTTTCAACTATCTTTGAGTTTGAGGGGCGCGAGTTAACTAACAAGAAACATCCTTCAAAACGATGCAAAAGCTATAACATATTCATAAATTTTAATATTTCCTAAACAGTTTCTAATTTATCATTCAATGAATACCTTTCCTCTTCGTGCAATGCATTTAATACTTTTTTTAAATGGATTTGTGACTAGTACAATACCATACTCACATGAAGTGTATCAAGTGAAAACATATTGAAAGCGAGGCGAAGATTCGTATAATCCGCTCTATGATTTAGACTTTTTTGCTGATAAAGCTAGACACTTTTTTTAAATGTTGACAGAAATCTTTCGAGCATAATCATAAATGTCATAAACTACGTAAAAGCAATCTCTACGTCGTTCTCGTACAAGATTGCGATGAGATCTACTAATTGTAATGTTTCAAAAATGATATAACCATTGCGCTATTTATGTGAGAAAAGCCAGGCAGAATTTTTTAGTTAGGTTCTATTCGTATTGTTTATCAAATAGCATACCTATCATTATAAACTGGGAATTTTAATTTTTTTTAAAAACGTCGCAGTGCGAATATAAGCAGGTAATTAAATATGTATCATATACCTTGGAATTACATAAAAAAGCATATTCTCTATTCTTCCATTTCTAACCAAACACTCATAATTAGTCTCATCGTACAGATGTTGAAGATTCATTTCTCTAACATACATGAAACGATTTACGTTGCCAAATAGGCAGCTATTTGACTGATACAAAACTTTATTATTTTCTATCATAAATTTATTGGCTACACATCATAATATATTGTCTGTATTACCTAAGTATTTAACGATACAACATTCTTCCAAAATATATTTCATATTGATATATACCTAGAACTTTCTTACAAGAGCTAATTCAAATACTAGACTGACAAATCATAAATTTCTATTCAAGAGAAGAGACTAAATGCTGCTTATAATCTTAAAACTTGTAACGTAAGACTAAAATATCTATCTGAATACTGTTTTTCCCCCATTGTTTTGGTAATCGTTGTGCTTTTTAAGTTATACTTTTTGTTACTATCATTTACTGTTTATTTTTTTAATTTTATTTTACTTAACTAGAACCAGAACAATAGAATTACTTCATCCTATTATTTTTAACAGTTATCACTTCCGTCCAATGTGTGATAAATTATTATCCAACAGGATTTCCATCATTTTACTTTCATGCTTCAAATCACCATCCTTACCTTACACGTTGCTATTTAAGTTAATACACAGCTTTTATAGTCGGTCACACACGCAATATATATATATATATATATATATATATATATATATATGTACTTTATTT
>NC_068983.1:152961709-152965486 GCF_001194135.2 Octopus bimaculoides | reverse complement strand
GTGTGTGTGTGTGTGTGTGTGTGTGTGTGTGTGTACATATTTTCATTTATACTGCCATACAAGCTTTCAGTTACCATAGATCTTCAAATGTATTATTATAACATTGCTCAATAATGATATTTTCTACAATAAGTATTATTTAGTGACGTTAATTTCATGCTGTTATTATAACACGCATCTAGTTATTTAGATTCATAAGAAATAGCCAACACGAGGGTAGGCTTATGGCCCGTTTCTCCCGGAGTTTCCTTCTGTTTTTTTTTTTTTAGACACGATCACAATCGATCACTTGCTTGTGAGACCTGTGATGCCTTCATCATATTACTCATTTTTGCTAGAAATGGGATGTGAAATGTTTTGCCCACGAACACAACGCATCGCTCTTTCTAGTAACTGAAGCCATAATCTTACGATCAGGATTCAAGCATATTAAGCATTAAGCTATGAGTCTCCATCATTCGGCTATATAACAATTTTTAATTTAGCTATCCTTTACTTTTTTTCCTTACATAAAATAGGTGTTTATTCATATCGAGTTTATTTTAAGTCAGGATTTTCTCTAAGTTTTTAATGGGAATTGGTTTTTCTGTTTTACTTATGCATTAATGAAATAGATCATACATATTTTCCACATCTTGATATTCACATACTTGGGTTTACTAAGTGCCGCATGATAATTTTCCATGTTATTTACTAAAAATAATGTAACAGCGTTCTGTTTTAATAGAATTTGTATCTTCATTAATTTCATTCGACTCACTCATCATAATAATTTTGTTTAAGAGTAATATATTTGTATAAAAGAAAATGATACATTTAAAATTTATTTATATCCATAAAACGTTGAGTATAGATTTATAACAGCTCATTTTATACGTAGAACTCGCTTATTTCGCTGTAAGACAATAATACTTTATTGAGATAGATCTAATAGCATTCCAAATTTACATTCTTAAACTGCAATTTATTTGCGTTTCATTCATATGTATGTCATCTATAAAAAGTCATATGAAAAAACTTAACATTTTATCAATATTATTTTCATTTGGATTCCAGCCATAGGATTGATGCATTATTCATGCGTTCATTAGAATCAAAACAACTAACTGAACAAAGCTTCTCTATATTTATCTTTCTCTGTTTTATTCTATTTTTTTTCTATACTGGGTAAATATACTGGGTATTATATTTACTTACTTTCCATATCTATTAATCTATACTGGGTATTATATTTACCATATCTTTTAATCTATACTGAGTATTATATTTACCATATCTTTTAATCTATACTGGCTATTATATTTACTTACTTTCCATATCTTCTAATCTTCATTCTGGAGTATACTTATAAATTTAAGAATTCAGTCAGTTCTATTACATCTGTAATTACAACTAATTACATTTATTTCTAGTTTCAAAAGACAGGTACGCTGAAAAAATTCGAAGTCCCTAACACTCTGATAACATTTTTCAATAGTTTAAGTATTAAGCTATTTATTCAGGTCTGTCGATGAATATCAAAAATATTTTGAATATACCGTATATATATACATGTCTTGCGTGTGTCTATGTGTGTGTCTGCGTGCGCGCATGTTTGCATGTGTGCGTATGTGTGTATGGTCGGGTGTATAAAATCAAACATTTTGAGATTGTGAGAACAGTTCTAAACGATGTATTATTTTATCGTATAGCTATATTTGTGCTTATGTTAATATCTTTACGTATTATCGTTTGGCATCTGCTACACTATACTTTATTCGATGACATCTGTTGATGTTATTTTAGTTGTTTCCATTCTCATTTTCTTTTAACTTTTTTGTAATTTAGGTACTTCTATCTACGTGTGTTATTCTGTTTTTCTTTCTTTTGTTTATTATTATTCTTAAGCTTCCGTTGTACTTTCTTTCTGTAAGGAAATGATTTTTCAACGAAAGTTTTTAGCTATGCCACTCCCATGATATGTTTCCTATGCATTACATAAAAATAGTGCAGACCGCACAAAATAATATAATGCTAAATATAGAAAATTGAAAGCGATCCTATTGCAAACAGGGAAAAATAATTCATCTTCGAAAGAAGCTGCTTTATAAAATTAGTGACTTGCTAATGTCACCGGACTTAGAGAACAACAAGTATATCCCCAAAATGAAATCATTTGATGGAATACACTAAAATACATACATGAATCAAAACATAAATATGTAATACAATTATCTTGCGCAAATTCTAGAACCGCAAATTCATTTACATGGAGAAATAAGTTTATACATACATGGAAGAATCATATTTTCAGAGCCCAAAATAATTAGGTAATACAAAGCAAAAATATAGTGTGCAACAAAGGAACTGTAAAAAGGAAATCACAATAAAATAATTAAATACAACTGATCTATATTTCTGCAAAGCACAAGAGGATTGCACTACAAACTTTCATATACAAACTAAAATGCAAATGACAAAATTAACAGAAGAAGCAGAACAAACAAGTACGAAGGCGATCGTAAAAACACAAGAAAGTGAAGAAAATTGAAAGAAAAACAAGACTAGACATTTCGATTTAGGAAGCACTGACACTGAAAAATAGCATTTCTTAACTGGCAATATATATATATATATACATGCACGTCAAGAAGCAGACAGACAGAAAGAAAAAGGAGGAAAGCCTTCTAAGAAGGACAGACAACAGCATTAATCATAACTGCATTGGGAGCATGTAAACAGAAGTTGTAGTTTGCATTAAATAAGAATTTTCACCCAGTGATTTATAGATATATAGATACGAAGAAAGATATTTAATTCCAAGAGTAAGAATGTACTTATGGATTTGTGTATGCATATATATTTTTTAAGTGTATATATATATATATATATATATATATATATATATGTATGTATATATATGCAGGTCTTGAATGAGCATGTATGCCACAATCCCAAGGCTGTGTGGAATTTTCAGGACATTTATAAAGAGAAAGTTTGTCTTACAGCTCTTTCTGGGATATTAGAGATATCCAACTATAACATCTTTATATACATTTATTCTTATTTCTACATTAATTCACATATTTCCCTGTATACTCCTTATTTGCTTCCTTTTCCAAAATAACTCTTCATATTCAACTCTAATATTTGCCTTTATTTAACCATCTCACATCGTCTCTGATGAAGGGATATCCCTAAATATCCCAGAAACAGCTATAAGACTAATTTCCTCTTTATAAATGTCCTGAAAATTCTACACAGTACATTATTTTATTTTACTTAATTGTATCTAGTTGTAATACAAAATAGATAGTATTATCATCAATAAATTATTTTAAGTAAATAGTATAACCTTTAACAGATATATAAATAATTAAGATTTATATTAACTCCCAATAAGATATTTGAATGAACTAACGTGTCTGTAATATATTTCGTTGGCTTTTTCGTTAACTAAACATGAATCAATGCCGAAATACACATATTAGTTATCAGAAAGAAATGTAATACGCATATTCTAGGTATATAAATAAATGAACTAGTAGATATTTATTCTAAAATTTCTATATATTTCATTATAATATAAAATACTTTAATTTTAATTTTTTCTATTTTTCTCCTTTAATTTGTTATATTTTCGATTGTTAACTCCTTTTGGCACAAATACTGTATTACATACAACTGTATATATATTTAGTATATTTAACCTATACTTAAGCCTAGATATATATAGGAAAATATATATACACCTACTGTACACACACACACACATATATATATATATATATATATATA
>NC_068983.1:152960908-152961699 GCF_001194135.2 Octopus bimaculoides | reverse complement strand
ATATATATATGTCTATGTGTACATATATTAACTTGAATAATACATCTGTTAAAGGATAGAAAATTCAAATTTTAGTAGATACTAACACATATATAAACGACTAAATTTGATTTAATATGATTCGGTGAACACTTATACATGAATATTTACTAGTATCTACTAGCAGGCCAGTGGAAATTATACAATTATAACGGTTTATTCATAATTTATTATTTATTATTTATTATGTATTTTCATAATTTATTTATTTATTTTTATTTTATTTTATTTACTTTATTTTATTATATAATTATTTTCCTTTAAAGATATAACAATATTTCATTATTCATATTATTCAAATATATTTTTTTAAATAAGTTTATTTTATATTATTTTAGATTTTTTAAATATATACTTGATTTATAAACTTAACAAATACATACACAAAATATATATGAAATACGATGTTAAACTTCCTTATCTGTGACTTGAATTCTTCCAAGAAAGATGCAACTTTCCCCATTGTTAAAACAAAAACTCTGAAGAAATTCTATACCATAGAGCTTAAATGCTAAACATTAGATTTAATAAAAATACTTTCAATTATGCATTACCAAGGGGCCAGAATCGAAACTTATGCAGGTTTCTAAAATCTTCTATTGTGCTTTTTTTTATTTATTTGTATTTATATCTTAACAACAAACTATGATGTAAATAAATTAATTATACGTCCTCAACCCTTCATTTTCTTACATTATAACGCATCATCGAAATTTTTTCTAACGTGATGGGGATTAAACCAGTGAAATTTT
>NC_068983.1:152959805-152960608 GCF_001194135.2 Octopus bimaculoides | reverse complement strand
ATATATATACATATATACGACGGATTTCTTTCAGTTTCCAAATCCACTCACAAGGGTTTGGTCGGCACGAGGCTATAGTAGAATATAGTTGCCCAAGGTTCCACGCAGTGGGACTGAACCCGGGAAACCTGTGGTTGGTGAGTAAGCTACTTACAACACAGCCACTCCTACGCCTACATATATTATATTATATCATATATATATACACAAGGAAAGAGAGAGAAAGAAGGATGCATGTTTAATCCCCACGGAGTGAATAATAACTAACGAAATCAATTTTACATGTATACATATGTACATATATACGGGTGCGAGTTCGGTTGCAAAGTCCATAAGCTGAGCAAATGAGGTAAAGGCCATCTGGTTTTGTAAGCGAAATATAATTGTACATGTTGCAGGAGGGCCGGGGTTAACTGGACGGCTTTATCTCCTTTACATCGGTTCGAGTGATAATGATGTTCGAAGGAGCACTCATGGGACTATTCAATGAATGGTGAATTCCTCAGACTTGCAATTTCCCATTCGTTGAATAGTCCTGCCACACCTCATTCGAATATCACCATGGATGAATCTGATGTAAAGGAGTTAACCCCGACCCTCAGAACGGAAATTATTATTTTTTTGTTTTTCAAAAGGAAGTGACCGTTACATATTTATTCCCCCAGTAGCTAAGAGATTACGCGCCTTCATCTATTTAAGTCTCATATCAACCATTCTGTTGGCCTACAGTGCTAATCGCTGTATAGGTGCGAAAACGATGGTCTCTCTATGGCCTTCAATAACTATCAAATTCCTACATATAT
>NC_068983.1:152957148-152958272 GCF_001194135.2 Octopus bimaculoides | reverse complement strand
AAATGAACCGCGAGTTGTATGATGGCGGGGTTCCTTTGGTGAAGCGGAAACCCGAATATCCGCCAAAAAGCTTCACCTCTGCTGATATATCAACCTGCCAAGTACTGCGACACCTCGTCCATGCTATTGTCCTTTTGAAGGCTGAACATGGCAGCGTCCGAACCCTTGTTAATATAAGTACTGAATGACAGAACTCCACATTTATATGAGCGCTGAAAATTGTCATCAGTAATGGACAGTATGGGATCACCCATCTATTATCAACTTGATGACCCCGTAAGGTTATAGTGAATCCCCCATTCTCAGGCCGCCTTTGTCTGTACAGTGGATATCCATCACCAGCGGTCTAGGTCTCGTCCACGAAACTCTTTGGGTATCGTTTAGTGCACACATGGTGTTTGTGGCATGAGGAGAATTTTTGAAAACCGGGACCGCACGGACCATGCACCATGTGTGCCTTGACAATATCGTACAGCTGTCGGTCAACAGTGGGGTTTGGGATTTCTGTTTTGATGATTTCATCTATAAGTGTAGGGTCTATTTTGGTGACCAACCAAACCAAAATGTGTGTGTGTGGCAACCCTCTCTTCTGACACTCAACAGTATACATGTGACACTTAACAGGGCCAAACGCCTGCCGTTTTTTGATGAAATCAATTAACCTAGTCAGCTTCTGCTTGAAAATCCTGGCAATAAGATCATGCCGATGGCAGTACTGCTGGTGTGGGAGAAGTTACCTCAACCCACTTGGGGTTACATGTAAACGTGATGAATAAGTCAGGGCGTCCATAGTGCCGAACGAAAGTCATAGCGTCTTGTGTTAGCTCGTGCATGTATCGTGGCCCCCCTGTATATGTTGAGGGGAGAATGCACATTTTGCTGATGTTTCTTGGGTCAGCGTCATTATTGATGCCATCACGGAAATGGATGTAGGAATCTGATCGCAGCTTCTTCTAAGTGACAGGTATTTGCATGTATCTGTGTATTTGTATGTAAGTGCATAGGTGGCATTTCATGTGCGGAATAAAAGGTGAAAGTTGTTATAGAAAGAGGAAATTAGATTTTATTAGGGAGAAAATGTTTACCTCCGTAGTTTTACGGATTTTATTCATTATTAGGAAATG
>NC_068983.1:152955926-152956944 GCF_001194135.2 Octopus bimaculoides | reverse complement strand
CATAAGAGAAAGTAGCAATTGAAACGATGTGTAAGAGGAATAGAAATAGTTAATTTTAGAGGGGCAAAGTTTTCTTTTTCTCCTTCCTTTCTTTTTGTATTTGTATTTGTTGTTGGAGTTTTCGTAAAGCTTCATAAGAGAAAGTAGGAGTTGAAAGGATTTGTATTAGAAAGAGGAAATTAGATTTTATTAGGGAGAAAATGTTTACCTCCGTAGTTTTACGGATTTTATTCATTATTAGGAAATGTTTGGAGTGCAAAAATGACGCAGTGACCTAACTTATTGTATTTAGAATATTAATTGCGATTGTTTAATCGAATAAATTTTGAATTGTGTAAATGTATGAATTTTAAACATACACACACACAGAGTAGATTTGCCTTTTATAGTATAGATTCTTTCATTTGGTTCACTCATTTGACTGCGCTCATAGTGGGGCACCACCTTTAGTCGAACACATCGATCCCAGAACTAGTAATTTATCTATCAGACCCTTTTGCCGAATCGGTAAGGAAGGGCTACCATGTATTTGGTAAGTAAGGTACTTGCCACACAGCCACTCCTGCGCCAATATATATATATATATATATATATACACTAATAACAGTTTGCCTCAAAACCATACATGAAAAGGCCGAGCAGGATACGTGCATACCATTAGATATTAGACAACTCTTCTGATATTTGAAGGACATGTCCTACTCGCCCACGAAACCATTAATTCATGAAAGTGAACCGAAGTGTTATGAGAAACATATAACTCCTAGCAAATAAGACGAGTGCTACTTTCTTTCGTTTGCATTAGCACTTATACACACACAGAACAGAGACACACACACATACAGAAGCACACACACACGCACACAAACACACACGTGTATATATACGATTTCAATGAACGGGAGAAATCGTACTCGAAAAAATTGTAACATGTTGAATTAAATATTGTATCCCTTAGTGTGTGAACGACATTTCCGAGAGAAATCATGTATATATATATATATATATATATATATAT
>NC_068983.1:152948553-152955428 GCF_001194135.2 Octopus bimaculoides | reverse complement strand
ATATATATATATATATATATATATATATATATATATATATATATACACTCACACACACACACACACACTCACATATATATTTGTGTGTTTCTGTGTACCTACATATACATGTTCACATGTGCACAAACATCTAATTTATGCGAATCTGTTCGTGTTTCTATGAAATATTTTATTCACCTTCACACAAAAGACAATTCTCTTTGATTTAATATTGCTCAAAAGATGATAGTATATACAGAATATGCTATGTCCAAAAAATAGTTACAATCATCGCACTCTCACTTTAATTTCTATATGATACGGACAAAACATAATATGATTTGATACAAATTTTACATCTACCTACTTTTATCCTTTGATCTCTAGTGTTTTCATTCATGTTTGCTTTCCTATAGTTTGGGCATTTAACGACTTATTTGCATTCTCTTACACCAGCTGCCTGTATGTTGTATTTTACACATTTCCTTTGTTGCAATTTACCGATATATTGGGAAATGCTGTTTATGACAAATGGTATTACCATTCAAACAGTAGAAGAATTAATCTGTTACCAAAATAATTACAAGTCCACTTTACTCTTTTTTATTACTTCAAAATGGACGCCTTGTATTTCTTTAGAAAGCATAATTCTAATAAATGAGTGGGCATATACTTATAACAAAAATCCTAATACATGTATACATACATAAGTACATATATGTCTGTGTATATATGTACAGTAATACAAAGGGAGGAATTTTGATTATCCCTACGTGGTGAGCTGAAATTCAAAAAATATATGTAAAGTTAAAGAAGAAAAAATGCACACATTTTACATGCATATAATATATTTTTATTTATATTTTATATTGTATTTGTCGACTGGTTTCGCTTTCGCTAATCATGACATTGAAATTATTGTAATTTCGTATTTTCTTAAGAAGATTTTAGTCCATGTTGTGTGTTGAGAAGTTTATGACTGAATGATTCAACAAGTAGAAAAATCTAAAGGGAGGTAATTGGTGATCGTTATTATTGGGGGCAGGGGAAGTAACTGTTCATCTTCGGGGAGGGGGTAAATATACACAAAATCGCAAAAGCTAAAGAAGTGAGATGAAAATATGTTCAGTGATGGGTATGTAGTCATAAATTAAAATATATGCTGAGATCAAAATTGCTTATGTGTTCATATCTAGACATGATGTGTATTTTTCGATGAAAAATTTTCAACGTTATTGTACAGAAATTGTTTCTTTGGACTGGTAGATAGTGAAAATTGGCAAGTATGGTTGGATATTACCTGTACATCTCTCTAAGTATTCAGTCAAAGAAAATTGTCTGTATTGCAGGAAACGGATCTGTTCCTTATGTAATGTGGTTTTAGCGTCTCAGTGTCATACTTTTCTGTCCTATAGAGTTATGTCCACAACCTGAGCAAATTATAGCATAACTTAGGTACTCGGAAGCACAAGTGAAGTTGGCTTTAATTGTGAACCTCTCTTCTTGTTTGATTGAGCCTTCCAGTAGGTTGGGGCATATTCCACAGTTTGGGAGTCCACATTTTTTAACCGTTGGATTCGTAGCAGTGGCGTAAAGCTTCGCATTTATTAGAAGTCTTTTTAGCAATTTTTGTTGCTTTTTGTATTTGATAAATTTATGTGCTTTCAAAATATTATTTATTTATGGACCTCTAGTGAAATTAGGTAGATTTCGTACTCTAGTGTTGTATACCTCATTGTTTCTAGGGTTGCGAGTTGATATATACACTAGTATTTTGAGATGAGGTATGGTGTTAGCTGCACTTAGTGTTTTAATGTCTAAATTCTAATCACGCTTAATTCCATTATCTATAAGTGAGGCTAGATACTCTCTTTCAGTTAGTGTTGTTCAAGCTCATGAAGGCAAACTTCCTGAGTATTTCTATCAGACACTATTGCGCAAATACTTTTTGCATATATATTCATGCACATACACATATGTATGTACATAGTTATATCTATATTCATATGTATGTGCATATGTTTGTCAGTGTATATATATAAACATTTATATGTGTGTGTGTACGCGCACGCGCGAGAGAGTATTGTGTGTTTCTGCGTGTGCGTGAGTGATTTATCAAGTGACAAAAGTATGATACACTGACATTCATAACTCCGAGTTTCTTTAAACTTATACGGTTCACGTTACAACTGGTCGGCTACTATAAACGTGTTTACTGCAGGAGAAAAGGCCGCCAGTATAACCCACCGGATTTCTAAAAGCCAGAAACATGCTGTGAAAAGACGTCTATAATGTTAGAATAGAGAAAAATAACAGATTCAATAAAATGTGTAACGCACAGTAAGGTAAAATAGTAAAAATTAAAACTAAAAGAAAGAAATTATAGAATTTGATTATCAAAATTAATGATTAAAATTTTAAAAACCTAATTATTAAGTATCCAAATATGTTTTCAAAAAAAAAATGAAAGTAATAAATAATAATAATACATGTAAATAATATGAAAAATATAATGAAACTTAAAACTAAAGATTAAAATAAATTTAAGTTAAAATGGAAAATTTAAAAGTAAACTGTTTAAATGAGGTATAAATAAATTAAACTAAAAGCGAAAAGTGAAATGGAATTCAAAATCTAAGAATAAAGATTTGTAATGTAGGAATTCCAATATTAAATATTTAGATATTCATCATGTAGTAAGTTTAAAATTAAATTTTAAGGTAAAAAAATTTAAATTAAATATCATAAGATTTATAAGTGTCAGAAATTCTTATTATAAGTGAAAATTAAATTAAAAAAAATCAACGTGAAAGATAAAAAATAATGCAGGACTTGTAGTAACAAGAGGAATTTCGCCGTCTGGTGGGCCTTAGTAAACATTTTATAACCGATTCCTAAGTGCTGCGATCGGTTTACCAACTGCATTCTGCATTTTTCCAAATGTGTGATTGTCTTGAAATGGGGAAATTAATGCCTAGCGTAAAGTTGATTTCATGAGACTGATTGGAGAAAGTGACTAATATCTCTGTGAGAGACAATTACCTTGATTTGAAAGAACTATGAACACCATACCCACATTCCACACTTATTTGCTTTTCTAGTCAGCTATCTAGGTTAGCTATCAACAGACTAGAAGCATCCAGTTCAAGTTTACCGGTTGTGATGTCCTTGCAAAGGGAACAACTGGACAATGATGACACAAAATTGACCAACCTTAACTCTGATCAACACAGAATTAAGGAGAGGCTGACGTTTTTATCGGGCTGTTATCGAAACCTGTGCCATGTATGACAATTGTATCAACGACAGTTTCTTCCACATACGAAAACTTGTAGAATTGATCGCGGAGAGATAGTAGGACGTTAATCAATTTTGATCCACAGAAAACATTCGAGAGGGCCAACCATCTATACCAGGTAATTACACTTGAAACAATCGGTCCTATCTTTATTTCTTGAACAGTGGGGGGGGGGAGCCTTCCCGTAATGTTGAAATGTTGTTAGTAAGTGGATGAATGTGTGAAGACTGGTGCGAGTAAATGGTCCAACCTTAAGCATGCTCCTATAGATCAAAGAATGAAAACGAAGGCACGCAAGTTACTCTAGTGGCCAGGGTGACCAAAATTGTGAAGGATTTTCATTAGCAGCCTCATGGAGTCATCCTCATTTGAGGAATTATTCGTTATTGGAAGATATTTTATCGTTGTATTTTTTACATGATATTTGACATATAACCACATTTTATTGCGCTATAACCGTACGCAATGCAAGCACGCTAGGCACAAAGCTTTGTGAAATGTTGGCTGCGTTTTACGTTCTGAGTTCAAATAACGCTGAGGTGCACTTTGTCTTGCATCTTTTCCTTGTCGATAAAATAAGTTTCCAGTCGGTTGTTCTTGTCGTTGCTGTTGTTCTTGTCATTGTTGTTGTTGTTCTTGTCGTTGTTTTTGTTGTTGTTATTGTTATTCTCATTGAGTGAGAGAGAAGTGCATGCCATCAAAGTGACACAGGAGTGAAATATACGAAGCCCAGTATACCCATCATCACTACCCGTCTGATAAGGGTACATCAGGCACATGCATCACAACTATATATGCGTGACATGGTGATCTCGTATCAAGATACACAGCGCATGTTCTTGAAGGTGGAGCCCAGTTAGAATTTTCTTCAGGTCGAGCAGCCCATCCCGATCAAATGGTCTTTGAATAAGAGTTATTTGAGGATGTTGAGCGAAACACACGTTTCCAGAAGAGAATTATTCAAACTCCAAATAATTCCTCTCAACATATGGTTATGATGCTCCCCACCACTTCTGCTCGTGATCAGAGATACACGTATCGTCAGTCACTAAGAAACATGCTCAACTGGTGAAGGTCAAGCAACTGACAAGTAAATATGCGATATTGAACAGAATATTTGCTGTAGCCCATCTTTTATACCAAGACAAAACATGTGCATGATAAGACTGCCAATCAGTTATGATCAGAAGCCATGAACAGTGCCTGCTGTTGCACCAGGACATTTATGATTATTATCATTATTATTATTGTTGTTGTTGTTGTTGGTGGGGGTGGGGGTGGTGGTGGTGATGGTGGTGACGGTGGTGGTGGTGGTGGTATTATTATTATTATTATTATTACTACCAGTAGTAGTAGTAGTACTAGTAGTAGTAGTAGTAGTAGTAGTAGTAGTAGTAGTAGTAGTAGTAGTAGTAGTAGTATCATATATTTACGATAACAATTTGGTCACTGACCAATGAAATGCATCTGTTTTTCTTAGTTATGCAAAGTGTAAATTTCGGTCTGTACCGTTTTGTAAGTAACCACATTGTCTAATTTTACAAATCAATGATACTATTGCTTTATATTTACAACGAGGTTTCCCTTTTACGTAACAGAAACGAAATTTGGGTGAAGCACGTTGATTATATTACTGTCAGAGTATATTGAGACTGCTTATTGAGTACAAATGTGAAATATATATGGGTGTATGACGTTAACTTTCGAAAACAATTTAACTGTTTGAGATGAGATAACATTCTCCCTTTTATGTTTTAGCACGGTATCATATCCTTGGAAGACGACAAGTGAAGATTTAGAAAATAATGCTTTCTGGGTTATCCTTGTTATTTGAAACCACACAACTAAAGAAACTATTATAATAACATTCACTCTACTTTCATTTACACACACACACACACACACACACACTCTCTCTCTCTCTCTCTCTCTCTCTCTCTCTCTCTCTCTCTCTCTCATATGTACTCGTACATGTATACATACACTTATTTGTGATATTTGAGGCAATCGTATTACTGTCTATACTTGGTTTTGTACGGTCACCACCTCTGGTGTGATTATCTGTTCATTCGATAAATATTTTTGACTAATATCTATTTTGACTACCTGTTACTGCGATTATTTTTTGCTTCAACGTGTAGTAAATGAATCGTAGTTACAATCATATTGATCTCACAATATTGGTTCCGAATGTAATAGTTACATTTATATATATAAAAACAAAAACATTCCACTACATTTTTTTTAAATGCATATAATTAAAAAAAAGTGGAATAATTGTTCGTATGCATCGGTATTGATTTTCTATTATGCTCCGTATATGTTGCTATAGTGCATTAAGCACCAATGACACCATAGTATGATATATATATATATATATATATATATATGTGTGTGTGTGTGTGTGTGTGTGTGTGTGTGTGTGTGTGTGTGTGTGTGTGTGTGTATAGGTTAAGAGCGGTAGTGATGTCAATTAGATCCAGATGTTTCAGGTGATGCTGAGTAAGCTCCAGATTCGGTGATTATGCGAATAGGGGGTCCAACGTAGATCATATATAAGAGTGTGAATATAAGGATTTAGTTTTCGTCATGAGATAATAAAAAACAAGGCTGTGTACATTTTAGAACATTTATAAATAGAAGGTCTTACTGCTGTTTCCAGGATATTTATTATATCCCTTCATCGGAGACGGTGTGGGAGGATAGTTAAGCAATAGTTAATTTAGATGAGATAGGAAATAGAGAGTGAATGCAGGGATATCGTGTGTGTAAATCCGTTGTTTAGGCAGAATGGTGTACATATAAGATTCCAATACCTTGTGAGTAAAATCCAATAGTCTTTAAGTTTGATCATTACATCTGTAAATCCATTATTAAGATTCCAATACCCTATGAGTAAAATCCAGCAGACTTTGAAATTGGTCATTCCAAATACAGAGTTTATACACAGTGTTATTGAATCAAGGGTTCTGTTTAAAGTGACCTAAAAGTAGGAAATGTATTAGTAAGGTCAAATCGGAAGCAGGGAGAGAGGAATAAAGAAAGAGAGAGAAAAACACAAAGGATGAGAGGAATAAAGAAAGAGAGAAAACGAACAAAAAGGAAGAGAGGAATAAAGAAAGAGGGAGAAAAAAAGAAAGGGGGAGAAAGAGAAGAAAAAAGAAAAAAAAGGAGAGAAAGAGAAGAATAAAGAAAGAGGGAGAAAAAACGATAGGGGAAAAAGAGAAGAAAAACAAGAATATAATAAAAGGAATACAGAAAAGAAAGGACAAAGGAATACAAAAATAGAGATAAGGGAAAGTGTACCATATAGTGGTCAGTGAATATAATAAGTTAGGAAGGGGAAAATAAGGGAAGTTTAGGAAGAAAGAGAGAGAAAGGTAGTAGCGTGCAGAAAGATGGAAGGAATGGGTGGTTTTGGAGAGAGAGTGATACAAAGCTTTGAAGAGTGTCACTTGCAGTGATGGGGTCTAAATAATGGAGTAGAGAAAAGATATATTAGTATAGAGAGAAGAATTTTGGAATTTAGTTGGTTGGGCAGGTCAGTACTAGTAGTAGAGTAAAAACATGTGAGAATGTATACATTAGACATGTATAT
>NC_068983.1:152947596-152948315 GCF_001194135.2 Octopus bimaculoides | reverse complement strand
TATATACAAATTAAACCTGTGCCATGGAGGAATGTAGTGGCGGACAAAAAACAAGACAGGAAAACAAACCGAAAAGAAAACAAAACAGGAAAACAAACGGAAAAGGCTATGCGGCCAGACGTGAAAAATTATGTGTATATGAACGCTATGAGGCACGAACTTGAAAGTGGGGACGAAGTAAGTTCGCGTGTTTGCTCGGCGATAGCCAAGGAGCAAAAGGATTAGAGACCGGAATCATGTGACCATGCAGGGGTAAGGGAGAGAGAGAGAGAGTGGTAGAGGGAGAAACAAAGGGAGGAAGTAGAAGAATAGGTGAGCAACGAGAGAAAGAGAGGAAGAGGGGAATATAGTAGTAACAGAAGGAAGTACGAGGGGGGAAAGAGAGAGATATGGTAGTAACAGAAGGAAGAACGGGAGGGGTAAAGAGAAATACGTAGTAGTAACAGAGGAAGAACTAGAGGGGGAAAAAGTGATAGAGAAGGAGACAGAGTTGCGTCAGAAAATATAAAGTTGAAATAACTACTTACAACAGTGATGACACTGGCTTTCGGTCATGTAAAAACAAATAATAAATGAGTATATATATATAAACACGAACACCATTCCTTCAGGTGATCGGCTTGAAAAGTTATTACGACATCTTCCTATTTTTTCTGCATGAAACCAATGGTAGCCCAAATTCACAAATGAAGAAATTTTATCCACCATAGCGGTGTTTT
>NC_068983.1:152946481-152947496 GCF_001194135.2 Octopus bimaculoides | reverse complement strand
CACACACACACACATATACTTATATATACATACACACATATCTATATATAACTGGGTAGCTAGATAGATTGGTACATAGATAAATGTCTCCATCTTACGTAATTCTTACATATATATGTGTGTTTGTGTGTATGTGTTTGTGTGTGTTTGTGCGAGCGTCTGTGTGTATATACATGTATATATGTGTATAAAAGAGTGAATGTATGTATAAACGAATGTGAAGGAGAAATAAAATCAATGGAACCATCTATAACCACTTAAACTTTATCTTAACTGACGGCTATTTGAGCTGTAATTCCTCCATATTAAGAACCGAATTTTCACTCTCCGCTGTGAGTAGAGAAATTAATAACATATTTCTCATCTGTCTATCTCTAACTATTTTTTATAATCATAAAATTGGTAAACCAGTCAAGTTTACGTGTCTAATTCTTAATAATTTCCAAGTGAATTTTCAAATTCTTCATATTTCTACTTTACAAACAAAAATAAATAAACAAACAGTCAACGTATAAATCACCATACGCAACACATACATACATATATACATATGCATCTATGTGTGTGTGTCTGTTAAATAAAATGAGACAACATAGCCAAGGCTGTGTGGGGAATTTACAGGATATTTATAAGTAGAAAGTTAGTCTTACAGCTGCTTCTGGGATATTAGGGATACCCTTACATCAGAGAAGATATGAGATGGTTAAATGCAGAGAAATATTAGAATTCGATATTTCTAATATTTCCCTCTATTTAACAATTTCAAATCGTCTCTTACAGAAACAGCTGTAAGACTAACTTTCTCATAATTTTCCTGAAAATTCCACACAGCCTTGGTTTTGTTGTCTCATTTTATTTAACATACACATGCGCATACAAGACCCGTTTTAGACTCCGCTCTCGTATCATTATCGAACCGAGTGTCTAACTACGGTCCTCCCATAGCACGTACATAGCGTTACATGCTACCTTGTGTCTTCTGGACACCAATACCTCTCATATATATATATATATA
>NC_068983.1:152944805-152945580 GCF_001194135.2 Octopus bimaculoides | reverse complement strand
CCCCATCACGGAATCATTGGAATTATTATTTTTTGTTTGAATGAATTCCGGTGACCTCCTAATATGCTTCTTCGATGCCTGTACCGCCTGACTGCTCCTCATGCTGGTGGCACGTAAAAAGCACCCACTACACTTGGCGTTAGGAAAGGCATCCAGTTTGCCAGATTGGAGCCTGGTGTAGGTTTCTGGCTTGCCAGTCCTCAGTTAAACCGTCCAACCCATGCCACCATGGAAAGCAGACGTTAAATGATGATGATTATGATGATGATGATATAAAATATTGCTATACCATTGTAAGTTGAAGTAAACGTTGTCACACACTCTATCTCTCTTTTTCTCTCTTTCTCTCTCTCTCTTTTTCTCTCTTTCTCTCTCTCTCTCTCTCTCTCTCTCTCTCTCTCTCTCTCTCTCTCTCTCTCTCTCTCTCTCTCCATACAAAAATAAAACGCGATTCGCCGCCAAAAATTGCAAGGGGAAACTGCTTTAGTGTTTCAAATCTATTCTGCAATGTGGGATTACTATGTCTTATATATATATTATATCCAGTGATTCTAACAGGTATAAAATAATATATTGTTCTAGTATTATAATTTTACTTCTTTCATACACATACACAAACTATCATTCTTTATCTCTCCACTGACTTCAGTACCACTCTATAACCGCTGCATTTTCACTTATTCATTTCAAACATCTTTGAATGTTCAATCTAACGTAATCCATACTCTCTGAAAAACGTATTTTGCAAAATTGGTAAAGAAATAAACAGCAAAAA
>NC_068983.1:152935802-152944305 GCF_001194135.2 Octopus bimaculoides | reverse complement strand
GTTTTGTGGAATATCAGGGGATCACTGGAATTCATTCAACGGAAAAAGAATTTCCAATGATTCCTGTATGGAAGGGTCAGGTTTCCCACCCTCACTTTTTTTCCGAAGAAAAATAAGGGGTTTGCAACATATTAGGAGGTCAGGGTATATGATTCCACGCAAAAAATCCGAGTTTTTTCCTTTTCTTAGTGGAAATCGTGCAGGTGAAAGGATCAAAATTTACCGCAAAATCTACATTACAATGACTGAACTTCCTCTTCGGAAGCATAAAATGTTTTGTTCTGTAACGTGTACAAACTCTGTACATATTTGGAGTGTGTCGAACAGTGTTACTTCCTTGCTGCATTTTGGACGGTACTGCTGTTAAAGAAACGTCTGCAACGCACCCTAAGACTGGTCACAAACTCATAGACCAACACATACATACAACCACACTTACGAGAGGGTGCTGAAAAGTTCCTGGTTTTGAGTAAAAGAGAATAAAAGAGGATCAATTAATTATGACATTATTCAATACATTCCCCTTCTCAGATTCACACAATTATTACCCAAGTCCTTCAGTTTTTCTAAGCCATTTAAAAGAACTCGGAATGTAGGACATCAAACTATGTCTTACGCAGCACTTTTATAAAACAAGAAATTTCCAGCCCCTCCTCGTAAATCCCTAACCTACAGTTATATTGTTTGCTTTCTTTGTCTTACATTTGGTCACAAGAGTTTATGGCTAAGCCCTAGCTGTTTTATAAACCTCCTAACCCACCACCTCCCCGTTATTCTTTAGCCGTCTTCCACCTTTTTTCACTATCATTATATCAATACACCACACCCTGCACTGAACAATATGTACAGGCCTATTGTAACAGAGCGGCGGCATTCTAAAATATTTTCCCATGCTTATGTTCGAAATAGATGTTAAATGTATCGATTTCGCCAGACACTTAAGAACGTTAATGCCAAGTCACATCCTATTGACCGATAACAAATATGTGAATAAAAGGAATGCATGTGATATACTGCCACATTTGTAAATGCATAAGACTGAAATAATGAGCAACTAGAATATTGCTAAGACTTCTATAAAATGTTGTTACAGGAAGAAATGCATTATGATATGTAATTTCTACAATAGCACATAATTCTAATATCTTATAGATAATAGCATGTACTAATACGCCTATGTCTGTACTATGATTAAAAACGCACGCGTATTTATCTGCACACATCCTTTTGTGATTCTCGATATATATATATATATATATATATATATATATATATATATGTGCGTGTGTGTGTGTGTGTGTGTGTATAGGGTGGACCAAATGTAGGTTTACAGCTATCACGTAGACACTTCAATTTCTTTTAAAACATTTTATCACACATTTAAATTTGTATCTTACAATTAACTAAATTAGCATAGAATAATGGTTTCGTATTTCATTTATAATTAAGATTATTTATAATTAATATCTAAACTGTTAATATACGAATGCGAAATAGATGAATATCTGTAAACCTACTTTTGGGCCACCCTGTATATATGACACTCACAAACATGCGCTCGCACACACACACACACACACACACACACACACACACACACACACACACACATATGTACTGAGGGAGAGAGAGGCAAACATAAATTTTAATAATCATCGTTCGAAGATACAAAATTGAAGGCTGCATGAATTTGATTTAAATCAGAATGACTCCGATAATTTTTTTCTGCTTCTCTCTTTAAAATTCGTATTCTACTTTCATTTCTGTTCTTCAATCTTCCTATTGCTCCCCTTTTCTCTCCCGCTGCCATCTCTCTCTCCTTCTCATTTTCTCTCACTCTCTTTATTTTTCTATTTTCCCCTCGATGCATCTCACGAGCCTTTTACTATTACGGCACTTCTTCGGTTACGACGACGAGGGTTCCAATTGATCCATTCAACGGAACAGCCTGCTCGTTAAAATTAACGTGCAAGTGGCAGAGCAGTCCACTGTCATGTGTAGACTTAACGTAGATCTCGGAGAGATTTAGCGTGACACAGTGTGCGACAAGGCTGGCTCTTTGAAATACAGGTACAACAGAAACAGGAAGAAAGAGTGAGAGAAGGTTGTGTTGAAAAAGTACAGCAAAGTTTGTCACAACCCCCTGCCGGGGCCTTCTGGAGCTTTAAGTGTTTTTGCTCAATAACAACTTACAAACCCCGGTCTGAAAATCGAAACCGCAATCCTATGACAGCGAGTCCGCTGCCCCAACCACTGGGCCATTACGCCTCCACTCACTATCCTTTTTATTCGTTCTGTCACGATATGTTACTGTTTGCTTGAATGCGTGCGCATGCGCTCTGATATTTTCTACGATGTGTCACCCAAATGAATTTCGTGTAATTCTAAGCACCACTCAAAAATTTACTCTCGAGTTTGTGAAATGATACTATTAAATACCATTTATTGATTTCTCATTTATTACATTCATTTCATTTTTTGGTCTCTATATTTTAATGTATTATGTAAGTTGGAACTGATAAAACAACACCGAAATATTTTCAATTTTACGCATTTTTTCTTCCTTTGGTAATTGTGCTGATGGTTTTCAAGATTTTTATTTTCATTATATTTTTAAGTTTTACTGCCTTCATGTTTTATATGTATTTCAATTTCAATTTAATATTTTTTCTCCAACTAATACATAAAGACATACATATGTATGAGAGTATATACGCTCACACATACACATAGTATTATTATTATTATTATTATTATTATCATCATCATCATCATCATTATTATTTACATACACTTAACAGATTAGACTGTTGGAACAGAAAGAATCCTAATATCGGACTACAAGTAGCCTTAGATACCAAGAACCCTCCTAAGTATCCTAGCTGTCCCGATTAACAGTTTTCTGCAGCTGTACTAAACTGCGTTTTATGCAAATTTACTCTTTCCATCTGCTCAGATTTATAGGGATAATTTCTAATGCACTTATAACTACTGGGATACATTTTACCTGCACTTTCCATAGTCTATGTAATTCAATAGCTAGGTCCTGATACTTTGCTATTCTTTTATACTTTTCATATAAATTTTTTAATCATCCGTGACTGTAAAGTCAATTATCTAGTACTTTCTATTCTCTCTATCTAATGCTTCCAAATCAGGCCTTCTAGTGGATCTTGTTCAAAACGGGGGCACCAGTTTTCATTTATGTTTTATGTAGTGTTTTTGCTACCGAAAGACTTTCAAACTTCGTATACTTATCTATTTTGTGTAATAGAACACAAAAAAATTTTGTATTAGGATTTATTTCATGTAAAAAATTGTCTTATTTCGATAATTTCAACCAATCACTGACAAGTATTCAGCTGTTTACACTTACTCCTTTGGCACTTTAAGCGGTGTAAAGCGTATTTAATCTCCATGACTTCTGACATTTTGCAGAGGCAACACACGTGTGTTCGTTTTCCCTAACCCTAACCCTAACCCTAATTGACTTGCTCCTTCCCTCAAAAACCATGCCTTGTGCCTATAATAGAAAGGTTTATTAGCTACTGCCAATATGCTTCAGCCATTTTTTAACAAGGAAATATTAATTTTATCACCGCCGCGAATCGTTTGTTTACGTAGTCAGCACTTAATTTTTACGGCTGAATGGACGTAAGTCATTGGTTGAAATTACAGAAATACGACAACTTTAACATGAAATAACTTGCGATGTACGTTTTTTTGTTAAGAAGACTAAGAGAAAAAGATGTTTTATATGACACATTCTACCAGTGTCCCAAGTTTCAAAGTGTTTCGTTAAGAAAATACTGGTGCCCCTGTTTTGAACAAGATCCCTTCTAGCTTCTATTACTCTGTCAGTCTGAATGTTAGAGACCCGCAACATCTTGTATTTCTTACTTTCTAGTACCTTAATGGGTTCATGTTCATACCATTTATCAGCATGTTCAAATCCCTCTCTCTATAAAGTTCGCAGTGCATTGCTTTCTCTTTAGATTGTTATATGTCTTTTTGTATTCATTCTGTGCCAACATGCTACATTCACGCACTATGAGTAACGGTTTCCTCTTAGATTTGCATAATCTACTTTGGGGAATCTACCTGGTTTTTGTCTATTTTGGCTTTTATCCAATTAGTCCTTAATGCGTGCTCTTATGCTATTATATTTGTTGTTGTTGGTGGTGGTGGTGTTGTTGTTTTTGTTGATGATGATGTTTTAGTTATCATTGTTTCACTTCTCAGAACACCCAGGCCTGTTTGTTCTGGTAGATTCTGCACATTATAAGCTTCTTTCGCACATTATATGCTTTGATACTTGGTTGCTAATTATCGTGGGAGACATTCAACATCCAACTATCAATTTCAATAGCCTAGCTGTCCTAAGCAGAGCAGTTATTGGGGTTTGCTCTGTTCTCATGTCAAAAATAAATAACTGTGACGATTTAAAATCGGAAATACGAAGGTTGTGGTCACTGTAGAGACTAGAAGTGATTCCAATAGTAATTGGTGTACTTGGAAGTATCAGCACTCAACTACCAACATGGCTGAAAAAGATTGGTGCAAGTGTGAAGATAGAACACCTACATAACACAGCATTGCTTAGGAATGCAACAATTCTTCACAGGGTTATTGAAGCATGATCAGTAAACAAGTGTCAACTTAGTCTACTGGCTGTGGAAAGATGATACTTTCCATCATACTCAGCAAAATAACCTGTTTTTCCATATGATAATAAAAACAACAACAATAACAACAACAACAACAACAACAATCATAATAATAATAATAATAATAATAATAATAATAATAATAATAATAATAATAATATGACAACAGGTATTGTTTTAGTCTTCAGGTTCCACATTTTTCTAATTTATATTTCAAGATCTTTATACTTGCTCAGTCTTTGGTAGTTCTTGACAGATACATTTATATCGATTTGGACATTTGTATCAATGAGAAGGTATGATTTTTGTCTGAAGTCTTTCAATATGATGTCTGGCCTGTTTGCATCTATCTTTCTGTCAGTTTGAATGGTAAAGTTCCAGAGGAGTGTGATATGATCATTTTCAAGCACTGGAGGTGGTTCTCACTAGTTCTTACGTGAGCCAAGTCCAGATTTTTTGCAAATTACTCAGTGAATATATTGTGCACTTCTATCTTGCCCGTTGAGATACTCTGTAGGCACAAGGAAACTACACGTGGATACAAAATGATCAATAGCCTCGTTTTGTTGTTGACATCCACAACAGATTGGGGAGCTGCTGTTCTTTGATATGTTGGCATGGTAGTTCCTTATAGATAGGTATTGATCTAAGGCTGCTATAATAAACCCTTCTGTTTTCTGATTGTAAGCCAGAAAGTCAATATGGATTTAGTGTGCGGCGTGGCACTGCTGATGTGATCTCATCTAGACAGCTTCAGGAGAAGTGTGTAGAACAGGGTCTGGATTTATATGAGGTTTTTGTCGATCTGACAAAAGCCTTTGATACCGTTAATAGAAATGCGCAGTGGAAAGTCCTCCAGAAACGTGGTTGTCCTGAAAAGTTCCTTGCTTTGATTAGGTCTTTTCATGAAGACATGAAAGGTAGGGTTAATGTTAGAAGTAAAAAGTCGGAGCACATCTCAATACAAAATAGTCTGAAACAGGAGGATATTCTGGCACCGACCTTGCGATGGTTTTCTGTATAGCGTTCAGAAGCTGCAGATATGGTGTTTACATCTATTATCGAACCTCTGGCAGCATATTTAATATCAGGCGCTTTGCTGCAAAATCAAAGTTATTTACCTCTATCATAGGAGGCCTTTTGTATGCAGATGATTGTGATCTATTAGCGCACAGAGATGGATATGCAACACATTTTGAATGCAATCTCTGATGCTTGCACTGCCTGAGGATTGACAGTTAGTCTCAATAAATCTCTTGTCATGTACCAATATACCCTTGGTAAGCAGTATAGTGAACTAAATAACTATGTGTATGGTAAACGACATGGTGTAGTTGATCAGTTTGTTTACCTGGGCAGCACTGTTAATAGACATAGCAATTTGGATAATGAGATTCCATACAGAATTAGGAAAGCAAGTGATGCTTTCGGAAAGCTAGAAAGGCGCCTCTAGAATCGGTGAGACATATGCAGGAAGACAAAGATAAAGGTGTACTAGGCGTGTGTGCTCTCATCTCGTCTTTATGCCTGCGAGACCTGGGTCACATATTGATACCACGTTTCCATCAGATATGTCTCAGACGGATCTATGGCATTAAGTGGGGGGACTGCATCAGTGATCTTGAGATATTGGAAAGCTCTCAGTGTGAAAGTATAGAAGTTTTTGTCATGAAGCAAAGGCTCAAGGATGACAAAACAACATTTTTATGCAGAATTAGCTAAAGGAGAGCGACGTCCACATAATCCAAAAAAGAGGTATAAAGACTTGCTGAAGGCTTCCTTGATAGATGCTAACACCCCTCCTGACACATGGAGGGGGCATAGCTATTGACCGTAGCAGGTGGAGAAGGATTGTATAGGAGGGGACAGCTAGTTTTAGAAATCTCGAGTTGCGCATGAGAATGTAAGGAGGGATGTCAGGAAGGGCATCGCTGTTGCACTTCCAGATGGTAAGGGTTTTCCTATGACGCTGACATGCAGTGTCTGTGCAAGAACCTGCCTCGGTTAAACTGGGCTCAAGAATTATCTTCGTAGTCATAAAGCGAGACCGATGATTGACAACCAGGCCGCTGGTGGTGGTGCTACACACCATATTAATCATATTTGTCAGGCATGTAGAAGGGAGTGTGATTTGGCGGGAGGACTTAAACGACATGCAAAGGTACGTGAAGCCCAATTACAACAACAGCCAGCTATTGCCAGTAAAGGTTTTGGATGCCATTTCTGTACGGGACATTGTAGATCTTTAGCTTGGCTAAAAAGTCACTTTCCATCATAGCATCGTTAACAGTTAAGCCTCATGCAATGGCCATACTCGATAACGAGGGGGCAGCCACCATTATCATGTATGTATGTATGTATGTATGTATTATGTATGTGTGTATGTATGTGTGTGTGTGTGTATGTGTGTGTGTTTGTTCTCAGAGTATATAAACGATATGAGCAATAAAAGTGTGAGATATAAGCCATGAGTTAATATGCAGTTGATCTGTATCTGAACACGTAACTTCCATTAGCAGAAAACCTCAACGTCTGCTACAAAAATATATCCAAACCAATTTCTCTCCTGATATGCTAAACAAAAAAAATGGAAATAAATAAATGTGTAAAATTTTAGTTACCTAGGATCTATTTTAAAACGGGGGCGCCAGTATTTTCTTAACGAAACACTAACGAAACACTTTGAAACTTGGGACACTGGTAGAATGTGTCATATAAAACATCTTTTACTCTTAGTCTTCTTAACAAAAAAAAAGGAATTCGCAAGTTATTCCATGCTAAAGTTGTCGTATTTCTGTAATTTCAACCAATCACTGACGTCTATTCAGCACAATAGAGTTACTGCTGGGCGGTCATAAAAATGTTTTTCCCTGTGACATATTTCATCCGGTTTAATCGTAATTTATACGCATATATTGTTTATATAATAAATTACGCTGTTCGTATCTATGTGTGTAACAAATTTAGAGTTCGGATTCTAGAGTTAGGGTTAGTTTTAGGGTTAGGGTTACGGTTACGGTTAACAGTCTAGTTAGGGTTAGGGTATTAATACGATATACACCGTTACAGCGCTAACTGTTTTCAACTGAATAGACGTCAGTGATTAGTAGAAATTATCGAAATAAGACAATTTTTTACATGAAATAAATTCGAATACAAAAATATTTTTCTGTTCTATAACACAAAATAGATAAGTATACGAAGTTTGAAAGTCTTTCCGTACCAAAAACACTACATAAAACATAAATGAAAACTGGCGCCCCCGTTTTAAAATAGATCCGTTACCTACATCAAACAGGAAATATCTGCAATTCTATGCAGTTATTTTCTCTCGCTAGTCTTCACATACAGCCAACAAGAAATGAACTAAATATGAAATTACTCGTTAACTTACTAACAATAAAGAATAATAGCGAGTTATTTTCTATTCACAGACCTCTATATTTTAAATGTGTGCATTGATAGGATTGCTGCAGGGAGAACCCTATGAATACAAATATATATATTCTTTTACATTTTTTTCTCAGTAAATAATCTGTAGAGAATTAACTTGTATAGAAAAAATTTTCTATGGAATATATATTTTTTCAACACATTTGGCACTAATTCTCATCAAGTTGCGTTTTAACCTGACGCAAACAAATTCAACTTATCTAGAACTACCTTTGATCATTGCGAAGCAGAGATTTCTCTCGGAGGTTCCTATTTGCATAAGGCTTCTTCTCTTAAGAAATACAAGCATGCGAGTTGTCCATAAATGCAAGTATCCCTGCTACATGCAAATGATGTTGTTGGCACTCCGTCGCTTAAGACGTCGAGGGTTCCAGGTGATCCGA
>NC_068983.1:152929850-152935792 GCF_001194135.2 Octopus bimaculoides | reverse complement strand
CAACGCCCGGACTGGGAATCGAAACCGTGATCCTATGACCGCGAGTCCGCATGGATGTACAAAGAAAGAAAAGGTGGGTACAAATTGGAACTAGTATCAACGTAGATGTTGGTGAGCAGAAGGCAAAGATATCGCAAAACACGTTCGACGTTGTAATTGCTCTGTCAAATACCACACTGAATCAGTATAATTCTATTGACCAGGAAATACTGAATGACAGAATTTAAGTTGATGGGAATTAGTGGTTACACGCAAAATAGAGACATGTGAAATAGATAACGCCTTATTATATCTGACGCATCGTGAAAGATTTTGTACAAGGCAGTGAGCTAGCAGGAACGTTAGCACGCAGGGCGAAATGCTTCGTGGCATTTCGACAGTCTCTACATTCTAAATTCAATTTCCGCCGAGGTCTTTTTTTGTCTTTCATCATTTCGAAATCGATAAATTACGTACCATTTGAGCACTGGGGTCGATTTAATCGGCTTAGCCCTTTCCCCGCAACTGCTGAGTTTGTGTCACAAATTGAAACAAATATTTGTGTTTGTGCGTGTACCTAGATTTGCATGTATTTATGTATGTATGTGATTATGGTGGGTGTGCTACTATCAAATCTTCTATTGCCTCAGGATAATACACATTTACACTCTGGATAACGGAATCTCTCAAGTTTCGACGATCATTCTATTTTAATTGTATTTGTTGAAATTTATATAATCAAAATGTAGTTATAGAAGTGAAATGTAAACTCTCACAGAAGAGAAATGCATAGGGTACGCAATTTGTCAGTAATCTAGTGAAGACAGAAAGTAATGAGTAACTTGTAATAAAAACATACACTAAATCACTCTAAGGACTTTTGAAACGTAAATATTAAGAACCCGATGAAGGAGGGAGCTGGCAGAATGTTTAACACGCCAAGCCAACTGATGAACGGCATTGTGTCTGCCTTCTGAGTTCAAATACCGCCGAGGTCAACTTTACCTTTTATGCATTCTGGGTCGATAAAATAAGTATCTCTCCTCTCTGGATTGCTGGCCATGTGCCAAAATTCAAAGCAATATTAGTCACCCGAGATGGTAGTATATTGACTAGCATATTTTAGAGCCGAATTAAGCTTTTGGTATAAATTATTATGACTTTAGTTATTGTGGGTGTCATAGATTCATTTTAAAACCACAAGGTATACGTTTTACCTCTCGTAAGAAGAGTTATAAGTAAATTGCTAGTTTGTTGTTGAGGATACATCCAGCAAATATTTTTCCACATTGATGTACAGATCTATATATTTTTTTTGCGTGAAGTACAAACAGGAAAAAATATATTATACGTAATTTTTCAGCCTGTAAAGGAATAGTCTTTCGTTTGCACCGTAATAAGTAATATAAATTATTGCTTTGGGAGAAACAAGCCGGTCTTTTATAAACACAAGTGGAAAATATTTTCAGTTAACTTTCGTTGTTTTCTCAGGTTCATTTAACTCGTGACAATGCCAATAAAAAGATTCAATAATATACACTTCAGACAATTAATTAGAAACAAAATGTCATACTCCGTAGTTACATACACACACATTCTCACGTATGCACAATTTCAAACACTCAAACACACACACATATGTGCTTGTGTTTTTACATCATGATAAAACTTCGAACCTCACTAGACCGAAATCTTATTGTTCTTGTCTCATAAATAAATGTATAATGTCTTATATTGACACAAGGACCCGATGGAGGAAATGTGAAGGAAGCCAACTGTAAAATTTACATTAAGTAATCTTAAGCAAAGGAGCTGAGTCATCTAAAAATCCTAATTTATCCAGCATGCATCTGAGTTTAACATTGTCTGCCAGATTTTCAACAAAATTAGAAATGTCTCATATTGGTGGGAGACAACACACAGTAAGTCAAGATTAATGTTTTATTAATCTTCGAAGCGACACTACCGATAATTATTTTATTGGTAAAACTTTTGTTAGCCCAGGCAAGACTTTATGTTGAGTGATCAAAACACGTAACTAAACACCACGAAGAATGTTTGCTTCTGAATTATATTTTTCAAAGTCCATTATTTTAAATTGGTCTAAGTAATACGACACATGACAATGTCAATGAACAGGGGATAATTTCCTCTGATGATATTTAGTCGGTGGAAAAGAGCAGCGGTGGAAGAGGGGAAACCAACCATAATTCAAGGAATGCTGAGTAAAAGAAGCAAAGTATAATTGAGTTAACACCAGATTCTGAATATTGGCGCATTATCAGATTCCGCTACTGCTTTCTATAAACCAAGTTGTAGTGTTAAACAGTGATGCAATTCCTTACACAACGCCAAAAAGATGAAGTGACCGTTGCAAAGTACAGATTTCATTATTTCTACTCCCAGCATAAAAACTGATAGTAAAATATCAATATTAAATATAGAAACTAACAACAATGAAGTAATTTGCGACTGATATTCTTATTTATCTCTAAAATATGAATACAATTTTCGATAATATTAATTACATACTGAGTATGTATATTTTCAATATTGACATATACACACAGACACATACACGTACATAAGACTTTTAGAATTGTTTGTTCTCAATCATCGTCAGGTGCCTTATTCCTAGATATCACTGTATCCTATGCTTGTGTTCGAACGGGGATCTTTTAGTGCCTAAAAGCGTTATTATATTTTAGACATTAAATTAGTTGAGTCCAGACAGGAAACGATATATCCAAATAGAATAGTTATATTCACAGTATGTCAATCACATTCTAGGTGACTGAACCTTTGAAGGGATAGAAATATTAGTTTCAAATTTTGGCACAAGGCTACTATTTTAGTGGAAAGGTAAAATCGATGACATCGACTGCAGTGTTCCGTCAGTACTTATTTTATAGCCCCCTTAAATGATGAAAGGCAAAGTCGACTTCGACGGAATTTGAACTCAGAGCAGAAAGAGGGGTGAAATGCTGCAAAGCATTGTGTCCGAGGTGCTTACCAATTCTGCCAGCTGGCCATCTTTAGAGGAGATAGAAATATTGCAAAAATATCGTCTACCAATAATATGAAATGCCCTGAATTTTTTTCTTACTTATGATCAGTAATACTTTATCTAAGAAAGTAATTGCTCACAAACGATATTTAATTAGTTTTCCATCAGAAATAAATTGAAGAAAAAGTAAAGTACTAACCCTACTAGAAACCGATAGCTCTTCTTTTCCATTTAAGTCGCTGAATTTGAAACTTTACAAATAATCTTGAATTATGCGTTACACACGACAATTGTCCCGAAGCATTTTCTTCAGTTTTTCTGATCAGATACTACATCCTATTATTATTATTATTTTTTTTTGTTGTTTCAGGTTTGATTTCTTTTGGATTGTAATGCCATTTTTATGCAACATTTTTTTTCTCGTATTTTGCCAAAAGTTGGTAGTCTTTTAGGAATTATATTTTACGAAACTCTGTCGAAACACAATGAATGATCTTCAATATGTTTGTTTGCTAAGTCTTATTTCATCCATTTCAAATGCATCACGAAGGAATTATAGAAAACTGGTTGGTCGATATGTACCTTTGGATGATCGGAAATTCTTTTTAAAGTTACTTATCCTAAAATATATGCGACAATAGATAACAGAAATAACGGCATATATCTAAAGGTTATGTAGCTAATTCTCTAGCAGTTAAACCTTAGAACTTTTGTAGCCACATATGTACAAATATACCCTTAAGCACAAAAGAGGAAACAAATCCTTTTAAAGTGGAGTAAAACTATCGATTACTTTGTATCTAAGTCCATGGAACATTTTCATTCTAAACGAAAATATACCTTAAAATATTTAGGATTTAAATATCGGTAAGATCTGAGAAAACAGCATGGAATAACTTAACAATTTGTATATAACCGATGGCATTTGTGTATGTGAACAACAATGATTGGTTCTACTTAGATGAATAAATGAAAAAGCTATAGGTTATCAATCGGTGGATAGCTTTTAATGTTGGATACCTTAAGCTTTCCAAGGGAAGAAGTACTCAAATTATAAACCGTTGCTGCAATACGGTTTCGATATCTAAACGCGATATTTTAAGCCATAAAATGAAAATGAAACACTCTGTTGTAATGAGCAAGTTATTTGTCAAATGATGAATACATTTATTTAGTCGAATAAACTAGATTTTATACTTCTAATTTTTATATAACGGGAGGTGAATGTTGGATATGTAGTGTTAAACTGTCAGGTACAATTCGTTGTGTACTTAATCTGGTTCTTCACGATATAAGTTCAAATCAAGTTTGCTTTCCTCGTTAATTTTGCAGGAAAGTAAATGCCGTCAAATAACGGGAACAATTTTTAATGTTCCCGTTAGTTACAACAGATATCAAATTCTTACTCAGTCGTGGAGTTATGCGGAACGGTAAATTGGAAACCGTCTGAAGTACACTGCAGATGGACACGTGAATAATATCTATCGGCAGGGTATTACATTACATTACTAACAGCACAGCTCCCACGTTCGCATCATGTCATTCAGTCACATGTGTATACAGTTTCTCTCTAAAGTTTGCCGTCATTATAGGAGAAATTAAAACAACGGAAAACGTTCTTCGTTCACTGAATATAAACCCGAGAATCTTAGATTTCTTAAGTTATGCCGTAACCAATTGTTTTAATGTTGGCATTTAATTAAATTGAATAAATTTATTGACTGAGCTGTGATTTATGACATTTTAAAACTTTCCAACGCTTGCAACTTTTAATTTGAACTCAATTTTTATAATATATTTTTTAAGCTCAAGTTCTGCGAAATTAAAATATATACTATAAGATTCAATTTCGTATACGTCGAGCCACTTTATTTAAAATATAAAAACATCTAATCAGCTGGAATTACAACCATATCATAACAAAAATTATAGCCGTTAATGAGTTATTTTCAAAATAGTGAATGCAGAGATGGCAGAATGCTTTTCACCTTTTCAAACAAGTGGGAGAAGCAACACTCCTCATTCTTCATACGACCTCCGAGACTAGTGGCGGAGAAAGAACAAGAAAGAGTGTAGGGATTAAATCAAGAGGGAATTAAGTCTAACCCACAGAACGCAAATACCTCAAGGTATCCTGCTGTGCTTTTGGATTAGTATTTCTTTGTAGATATTCGAAAACAATTAATGGCTAAGTTGACTTTGGATGTCATTGGACTCGGAGCATCGAGTGCCACAACAGAATTGCAAGGCATATTTTTGTGTTCTATAACACAAAATAGATAAGTATATGAAGTTTGAAAGTCTTTCCGTACCAAAAACACTACATAAAACATAAATGAAAACTGGCGCCCCCGTTTTAAAATAGATCCATTATTTCTAATGCAGGAATGAGTTATATTTTAAATAATGAAAGAAACATGAGACGTTACTTTCACGGATTTTGGAAGGTTTAATCAAGCAAACAAAAGACATTCATGCGAATTGAAACTACACACATGGCTTTCTTCCAAGTTTCTTTCATAGTTTTTAAATGTAGTTCCTTTACCTGTGACACGCATTGATCCAACCCGACGGGGAAATAGTTAAAATTCAAACTTGGGATGATCTAGAATCAGAATCACCAGAGACAACTGCGCTGCCACTTCTCCAGATTGCACATGTTTCTGTTCTCAACATTGCTCGTACCAGTTTAAAATGTGAACTATTAAAATTAATTTCCTGTTTCATATCAATATGAAAGACGTCTATCAATAAATTGATAATATCTTATTGGTCTAACGTTTTACTTTTTCAATGATTACTCGTATAATTTTTCACAGCACATTTGAAGCTATAGAGAACATTTAGCTTCAGTGCTAAATATGATACATGAATTTTTAGTCAATAAATCTGATGTACATGAACAAATTACCGTTGCAATTGAACCATTTTAATATATGTAACTGGAGATAGACCA
>NC_068983.1:152923650-152926150 GCF_001194135.2 Octopus bimaculoides | reverse complement strand
TAAATTCTTCCATTATTGCTAAAGGACAACAATAGTATTGTTGCAGCGTGCCTTTTTGCGAATTATTGTTTGCCTCTGATGCGCACGTTCCATACTTATGTGCCAAATACGTTCTTCATTGGGATGAATCATAGGATCTAAATGTTGCGAGAGTACGATATTTGCTGAGTTTGTTCACCTCGTGGATATATAACTATATTATGATGAACTGGGGGTGCACCATGTTCACCTACAAATACAGCTGCAGCTTCATTATTTACATGGTTATTGTATCTCCTGGCATCTGGGCTTGATTTGAAACGTATAGTTATTTTCTTCGGATTAACATTTTGTCTGGTTGCTCTTTTTTCTTTTCCTTGTTCAACGGTGCGCATATTTGAATATGATGCAGTGTATGGATTATTTAACATGACTGAAGAAATCTTTTCCACTATTGACTATTGACTGCAAGCAATTAATATTTTCAGGGACTTGAGCTCTTGTTTGAAAGGCTGAGCATATCTTCTAGGTTCATTGTTTTCAGAGTGGAGGCGCAATGGCCCAGTGGTTAGGGCAGCGGACTCGTGGTCATAGGATCGCGGTTTCGATTCCCAGACCGGGCGTTGTGAGTGTTTATTGAGCGAAAACACCTAAAGCTCCACGAGGCTTCGGCAGCGGATGGTGGCGAACCCTGCTGTACTCTTTCACTACAACTTTCTCTCACTCTTACTTCCTGTTTCGGTTGTACCTGTAATTCAAAGGGTCAGCCTTGTCACACTGTGTCACGCTGAATATCCCCGAGAACTACGTTAAGGGCACACGTGTCTGTGGAGTGTTCAGCCACTTGCACGTTAATTTCACGAGCAGGCTGTTCCGTTGATCGGATCAACTGGAACCCTCGACGTCGTAAACGACGGAGTGCCGAGAACATTGTTTTCAGGATGTAAGTTGCTTGCGTGATGATAGACGTGTCCTTACAAGCGGAAACAGTATGGGCTACGACCAGGGGGTGATGTAACATTGGCTCCAAATGAGGCGAATGAACACATTGAATTATAGTTTCTGATGTTCTGTCTAAAGTTCACTCCTTCAATGTCGGTATTCTCCAAAAGTTGTTTTAACTGATCAGGGTCTTCTTGTATATTCGGCAAGGAAACATTGTTATTACGGCAATAATTAAATGCTTCCTGCGGATAAGCTCTTTCTCTCTGAGATTTTTCTCTTGCTATTAAAGCAATAAATGTCCACAATGATTCAGTGTTTCAATTGAAAAACATATACGAATGTATTAGACAGATTTTGTTTAGTTCCAATCTCCGTGAACTACAAAGGATTACCTTTATGGGTACAGTCCATATACTACAGAAAGCAATCTCCATCTAAGATGGAATAAATGTGGTGATAATTTTAGCATGCATAGCAAAACAGATGGGCCCTTGCCACTCTTGGCCTTGGGAGGATGCCCGGTACTAAGGCAGCTGAAATAAAGTTATTATGAAAAGTAACCATAAATAATAATAATAATAATAATAATAATAATAATAATAATAATAATAATAATAATAATAATACTAATAATAATAATAATAATAACAACAACAACAACAACAACAACAACAATAATAATAAAAATAATAATAATAATAATAATAATAATAACAACAACAACAATAATAACTATAGCTTAGTGAAGATGAAATAGATAGCGCGGGTGTATAATTGGCAAAAATGATCATCCCTAAATACAGTGACATCTGTTTCAACACAGGATTTCACATCCAGAATTTGAAACAAACACACACACACACACACTCTTGCGTGGACGCACGCGTACACACGTACACACACACACACTCACGCACACAGAAACATAGATAGTTAAAGAGATAAAGATAGATAGATAAAGAGATAGATAGACAGATAGGTAGATTGATTGATAGATAGATAACTTTCTTTTATTAGCCACGCAGGCCTGCACACAGAGGGGACAAATACAACTGTAGAGCTTTTCGTTAAAAAAAAAAAAAATCCGATCAAAAGGGATCGGTAGGGGCAAAAAAAAAATGGGGTATCGTATATCACAGAAAATGTCAATTGTGTAAAATGGGGTAACATTAGGTGTATCCATGGAGAGAAAAACCTACGGAAAAGACCATAGTAAACTCAGCAGGGAATAGACACATGAGAGCGAAGTGCACTCTCTCTCTTTTTAAAAAAAATTTTTTTTTTTTTCGATTTATAGGATCATGCTCAAAGAGGTATCGTCACTCGCACGCACCATCTTTGCTACATTCACCCACCTTTTAATGAAACTTTCACGAGACAAAAACTGTCTCTCTATTCTCACCTTACTTTTCAAGTGATACTTGAAAAAGTTGATGAGCGATTGGCCAGAGAGGTAAGTTTTCGTCTCTAATCCTTTCGCTCGGGTCCACCACACACATTCTTTCACCATGGCCACCAGTATGATGAACACTGCCTTGCCTTCCCTGTTGAGGGACGGTGGTGGAGCAATTTACAC
>NC_068983.1:152922456-152922966 GCF_001194135.2 Octopus bimaculoides | reverse complement strand
AGATGGATCCATGAATATAATCACACATACACACCTTATAAATATAGAAAGAGAGAGAAAGATCGAAAGTAAAGTATGTAAAAGAAACGAATTATAATTACAGCCGTATATGACTATACAGATGACTATCTATAGTTTTGCGTGATATACGAACATACATATAAGCTAGATGCGATCATGGATATTTACACTAAAACACATACAAAACTAAATGCACACACAAGCGCACTATACGCATAGTTATATGTATAAACTGAAGTATATGAGAGTTTGCCTATTATTCATTAAGAAACAAGTTTTTAATATAAATTATTTGTGACATTATGCGCTCTCATATGAGCGATGTAGGTGTGAGTAAGATAAGGAACAGTCATGCCTAATGGAATTTAAAACTTATTTATAGCCTGTTGGGTGATCGCGTTACCGATTATCCTACGAATTATATACACATGCATATATTCACACACACACATACACACACACAGACACACACACACACACACACACACA
>NC_068983.1:152922239-152922446 GCF_001194135.2 Octopus bimaculoides | reverse complement strand
CTAAATGCACACACAAGCGCACTATACGCATAGTTATATGTATAAACTGAGGCACATTGAAGTATATGAGATTTTGCCTATTATTCATTAAGAAACAAGTTTTTAATATAAATTATTTGTGACATTATGCGCTCTCATATGAGCGATGTAGGTGTGAGTAAGATAAGGAACAGTCATGCCTAATGGAATTTAAAACTTATTTATAGC
>NC_068983.1:152921844-152922185 GCF_001194135.2 Octopus bimaculoides | reverse complement strand
TATACACATGCATATATTCACACACACACATACACACACACAGACACACACACACACACACACACACACACACACAACCCCGTGGGTGCACAAACGCACAAACATATATTTACACACTCGTATATATAAATATGAATGGGTATGTAGATAGCTAGCTAGATAGATAGAGAGATAGACAGATTGACAGATAAATAGATAGATAGATACATACATACATACATACATACACACATACATACATACATACATACATACATACATACATATATACATACACGTATACATATATATACAACTTTTACAATATCAATATGTTTGTCATAATAATGCGCATATATATA
>NC_068983.1:152920246-152921683 GCF_001194135.2 Octopus bimaculoides | reverse complement strand
ATATATATATATATGTATGTATATATATGCATATATAATTTCATAGACATAAACACAAATCAATGCACTATCTACGATGTATACATCCACATACATAAACGTTCACAAGCTTGCGCGCATGTATGTTAATAAATGATTCGTTTTTTTTTTTGGCATGCATCAGTCACGCACAGAATAACTCGAAATAATTTATAATCTGAGAACGAACTGAAATAAATATTTATTTGCACTTTTGACACATTTTGCCCATCTATCATATTTTGAAACATTTCTCACGAATTCCCTCCTCACGCCCGCCATGTCAGTAGTTTGTAGAAGTTTCTAGCAACGTTTCAGAAACGAAATAATTCTTTTTCTCCAATTATTGTATTTTGTTCAGCATTATAGTATTTTATAGATAGTAAAATATGAAATATCGTATTTATATTCTAATTGCTATCTGATTATGGTTGTGATGAATCCCTTTATTTGATATTTCCATTTGTAATGTAATAGTTTTCTAATGCAATTATAATAGTAATCTTTTTCTACAATGAAGTAAATAAATGAATAAATAATCACACACCAAAACCTGTTGTTGCTAACAAATGCAAGTCTATATGTTATTTCATCCTATTAGTATTAGTAGCTAATTCTCATATAAATCAAACAAGGCTATGTGTAAATAAAGTGATGCTTGTTCGAACTGTCGGTCCGCCTTTGGCTAATGTCCATCAACAATTATTTTCTGATAAAACAACCATTGTCAACTTTGCTGTTTGCGGAGATGTTTTGTGTGTCAGTTTTCAAATTCAAATATACACATCTAAAGGTGTTTTGAGGCATAAATGTCTAGGTAATACACTTATGTCTGAAAATAAGTGGCGAGACTCAACTTGATAATAGCAGAAAATTTCATAAAAATTCCAAACTATATCCCTAAAATCGCTCGTGGTTAATAATAGTGAATTAGATGTACTGTTCCTGATAATATTGAACATTAGCGGGACCCGTGAATATTTCACGGAATTAATGGTAAACCTATCGGGTTATTTCTGAATACTTTATCAAAAAAAAATCCTGAAAGAATGTCCTGTGTTGTGTCTGTATGGAAATATAGTACTCATCTGCTACTCCTTGAAAAGTGGAAGAAATAGGAATACGAAGATTACTTAATGCACTTTATGTATGTATTTATATACTTTAAGCACAATTTATATTCACTCTTATTTTTCCATTTTCCCCATAAAAACAAGACATCCTGTACATCTGATACAACCTTTCGTTAAACTGCAGATAAATAAATACCTCAGTTCAATTTTTAATAAATGCATTTCTCATTATCCAATCACCAACACCAAGTCCATCACCACCTCCATCTCCACCACCACTACCACCACCATCACCATAATGATATATTTTCCCTTCTCTCTCACTCCTTTCTCTCTCTCTCTCTCT
>NC_068983.1:152911462-152919739 GCF_001194135.2 Octopus bimaculoides | reverse complement strand
ATTAACAAGGCGTGATGTGCCTAATGAAAGCCACTGATGAGCGTTAAGAGGCATTAAACATTGAAACGCAAAATTGTCGATGACCTTGCAGATGGGGCCCAGTAAGAATTTTCTTCAGGGCGAGCAGCTCATCCCACTCAAATGGTCCTTGAAGAAGGGTTGTTGAAGGATGTTCACAGAATTACCCATGTTTCCAGAGTTGAATTATTCAAACTCCAAAGAACTCCACTCAACACATAGCAATGATACTCCCCCACTAATTCTGCTCATGATCAGAGATGCACATATCGTCAGCCACCAAGGGACATGCTCAACTGGTTAAGGCCAAACACCTGAAAAGCAAATCTGTGGTATTGAGCAGAATATTTACTGTAGCCCATATTTTATACCAAGACAAAACAATGTAAATGATAACACTTTCCACTTAGTTAAGATCAGAAGCCATGAGAGCCACTGCCTGGTACTGCATGTCGCTGTGACTTTGTTTCATACGAGCTGTTCCAAGTCTCACCCAGAGGTCTCGAATAGCAGCAAATCGGCCTTAATAACAATAGGGTGAGTTTTGTTTATGATTAGCAGTGATATATAGCGGGAAATGGGTCGGGAAGAAGGAGGTAAGGAGAGGGGCAGGTGAAGTGGAAGAAGGAGATAAGGGGAGAGAGTGAGAGAGGAGGATAAAGAAGGGTAGTGGAGGATAAAGAGGGAGAGGATTAAGAACCTGGAATGAGCTCTGTTGAAATCGACTTCTGTGGTTTCATATCACTGTACAGCGACATCGTATTTTCATGCCACTGTATGCAGCAGTTTGTGTGAATGGCCCTCGACCGAGATCATTCAGTATAATGCCTTCAGTCTGTCGAGATTATCTACATTAATCTCGTATGTATGTTAAAAACCTTGGGGTCGCTTCTACGGAAACTAGAGCCTTTGTGGGACATTTCGTGCATAATAGTATATAGAAGATCCCTCCCAGTAAACGCGGATGATATCACTGTCATAGTGTCTGAAAGGGAACGAATACGAGTGGTGACATCATAAAAATGAACCAAGAATGGTCAGTCTGATTATAATCTAACACCTAGCGTTTTTTTAGTTGCTCGCAGTTCTCTGCCATTCGACCATTAAGGTCGATGGAACTTCCCCATAAAAGTTATTTTGAGGTTCAGAGTCAGGTAAGAATGGTAAAGTTCTTAAGTATACTCTAGACGTCAACGAAAATCAACTGGCTGGTCTGTTCCAGAAGACTTTCGAACCAGGGCCCATAGAGAATATCTAGAAATGTTTGACCTGGAAGTGTCAATGATGTAAGGTAAACTCTACAGGCATGGAAGGGTTGTTGGTCTGATTTGTCCGAGATCCATGCCCGCAGAAAACTGCACGCAGTGGTCCCGTGCCCGAGCGTTGCTGATTTGTGGAGTTGCACCGAACAGCTGCAGCTACCTGTAGGGTGCATCTGGATATCAGCCGTGTTGTTTTTTAAGACCGTCTTCCCTACCTATTACATGAGAATGACTGTCAGTACTTTTTGTTTCCCCCCGTTGTCTAAGTGAAAGAGCTTGTGTAATAGACTGAAAGCGTTAGAGACATACGTCTCCCTCTTCGGCCATCACCTCATCAATGTTTTCAAGCTTCACTTGAAAAGTTCGGCGCGAGGAGAGAATGAACTGCTACCTTAAAGCAAATTTCCTGAAAGTAAGTTGTGATTAGAAAGGAAGGTCCGTGTGAAAGGGTCTCTTCTGAGTAGGCACCTGTAAACAGAAGTAGATATATATTTTGAGAGAATTGCTCTATTGATCAGAGAGCCTATCATTCTATGGAAATTCTACGAGCAGCTCTCGGATGTTTCAATACATATACAGAAACATAACCTTAATTGTTGTTTCTTTCATTTTACAGTTTACTCAAATTTTATGTAACCTTACAACGTATTCTATTGCATAGAATACATTATTCAATACAATAATGTACAGTGGTTACGTTTCTGTGTCGTTGCTGTTGTCGTTATATTGAAAATTGTCTTTGCAATGTCTCTGCTTCCATTGTCTTCTAGCAAATACAGTAGTAGTAGTAGTAGTAGTAATAGTAGTAGTAGTAGTAGTAGTAGTAGCAGCAGCAGCAGCAGCAGTAGTAGTAGTAGTAGTAGTAGTAGTAGTAGTAGTAGTAGTAGTAGTAGTAGTAGTAGCAGCAACATTACCGTAATACCATAATTATTATTATTATTAACATCAATTATTTTTATTACATTTTGTTCTCTTATTTTTCTTACCATTATCGAAACACTTAAATTTCATTTGCCACAGGTTCTATATCTAATTGCATAATAACAAGACAAATAAAAACCAAAATAAGAATTTAAAAAAAAAAATGGACGTCAGAAGAAAAATAGATATTGCAAAAATAAGAAAAAGGAAGAGTGGTAGAAAAGACAGAAAATGCGATAGAGAAAGAAAGGGAATGATATAAACAGTTGCTATCATTAAGTTCTGCGTTATTTCTATTGATTTTTAGTTTTGATTATTATTTACAAAAAAATCTCAATTTGAAAACGACTTTTTCATATTTTATTATGTGTGTTTCTATCCTGGTGTTTGTGTGAGGATGGTTTTATGTGTATGCGCGTGAACCCATATTCGTATGATTGTCTTACGAGTATAATGTTAATATTTTTGTCTCTCAAGATAACAATGTTATTATACACACATCGTAGTTAAATTTATGTCCGTAGAAGTAGCGGTTTCCTAATAAACGTAGGCTGAGCAGTTTTGTATGCGCATATCTGTTATAAACACACGCTCTTACACACTTGTATGTATGGATGTTAGTATGCTTTCATGTATTTGTAATTATATATGTCTGTTCGTAAAGGTGTGCATGTGTGTGTGTGTGTGTGTGTGTGTGTGTGTGTGTGTGTGTGTGTGTGTGTGTGTGTGTGTGTATGTATGTTCGCATTTTGCAGCGCTTTTATCACTTTCTGGATGAATATAATGCGTATATCAGTAAGCATGTTTTGGAATGGTTATATATGTATAAAGCGATTTGTGTTAATAATGGTTCTATCCAGAGAAGATTTTCTGAGAGAATGATAGAGAGAGATAAATGAAACAGAGTTTGAATGTGAGTGATTTGGCAGTTATGCACAATGTTGAATAGATAGTATGCACCTTGCTCGTGTTAATTACTTTCGGTACCTATATAGACACAAACAGTGATAAAAACACTCCAGCCTTGGAAGATTTGTCGCAACGGAACGTAGTAGATAATACAGCTGAAGGAAGAAAGCTCTCTCTAGCACTAGCACTAAGCTTCTATTTTAATCTATGCGGATTAGGACAGCATGAAATGAAGCCAGTTGCCCAGAAATACAAGGCACAAATCCTTATATTAATAACTGATTACTGCATCTTCACAGATTACTATCGTCTCCTTGTGCTTCTTTGTTATCAATATCCTGCAAAATCTGCATGGTTTAAAGCATACGTGCAAATGAATGTTGTAAATTTCTGTGCAATTCTAAGTGATATGCACGCGTTCCCATTCTTCCATTGCCGTAGTATTTTCAAAAGATGAAATGACAAAAGCGGTCAGCCTAAAGAGACATATCTGTACCTTAGTGGAATATAGTGATAATTATCTGTAAAACACGAGTACCACTCTCTGAGTCTCTGTGATTAGCACCTGGTGATAGGTTGAAGCGAGATGATCAGTTATCACGTGAAACAGCTGGGTTTTTCTGCAGAGTTTCCCTCTACTACAAGGATGCTGTGACGATGTTTATGGGTTCCTCACTCCCGGTGGTTTTATTTCGCACTCTTACATATTCTATCTTTTACTTATTTCAGGAGGTAGACTTCGGCCATGTTAAGGCTTCACCTTGAAGCATATTTAGTCGAATGAATCGATCAGAGAAGTTATCTTTTTAATGTCTTGTACATATTCTCTTTCTCTTTCGAGGAATCGTTAAGTTACCTGGATATAAATACACAAAGACCAATTGCGAAGCAGTGATGTAGGACAAACACAGACAAAAAAAAGTCAGAATTTTGGATAACTTTCGTTCGTTTATCGAACACGTCAAGACAAAATCGAAATTAAAACAAAAAAAAAACAGAACGTTTCGTTGTTGATATATATGAATCGGATGCATTTTTGCCTTGTTTAGAAGAGAAGAAAAAATGTTTTTTATTTTTATTTTGGAAAAAGGATGAAAGAGAGAAAAAAGCAAAGAGGTGGAAATAGAATTTTTAAGAAAATCAAGAAAAAGTGAAAAAATAAGACAGGATGAGAAAAGGAAAGACAGACAGACAGACAGATATTAGGGTAAGTATGAAATTTGTAGTAAAATATATGATAAACTTTGACAGCTGCTCATTTTGCACGATTATTATATTTTGCCAACTTTTATTTTTTGTTAGAAAGCCGACATATCTATTTATTCTAAATCCTTTTTCGCTTTATAAAGTACTTATAAATCGTTTTTTGCTATTTCTCTTTACAGATGGATAAATCGGAAATTCGTACAGTGTTGAAATATGAGTTCTCTTTTGGAAATAGAGCATCACGGTAGATTCAGAATATTAAGGGAGTATTTCATTCTGATGTTATTACACAGCAGACAGTATCAAATTGTTTTGCAAAATTTCGTTCTGGTAGCTTTGACCTCACAAAAGAGCAACGCAGTCGACCAGAAACAAGGGTAGATAATGACGAACTGAAAGCGACCGTTGAGTCAGTTCCGTCTCAAAGTGCCCGTGAATGATCGTTGTTAGCAAGCAAACAATATTGACTCAGCTACTTCATATCGGTAAAATGAAACAGTTGGATAAGTGGATTCCACATGTACTCAATGAAAAACATAAACAGCAAAGTTTGGAAGTGTACATTATGCTACTTTCTCGTCACAAAATTGAATCATTTTTTAATCGAATTATAACATGTGCTGGGAAATGGATCCAGTACAACAACCGTAACCATTCAGCACAATGGTTGGACAAAGATGAGCCATCAAACACAGTCCGAAAAGCAAAAATCATCAAAAGAAGCTGATGGTGTGCGTTTGGTGGTCTGGCGCAGCGTTGGTCCATTATGATTTCGTTAAACCTGGCTCATGAAACACGGCCAATGTATACTACAGCCAACTGGACCAAATGATGCATAAACTTACAAAAAGAAAACATCCTAGACTAGTCAGCACATCTACACCTATTTTATTGCAAGATAACGCCTGACCAAACATCGCAAAAATGACATTGGCGAAACTCCAGGAGTTGGAGCTGTAATTTCATCATCCACCATACTCACCCAATCGTGCTCCCACTGACTATCACTTTTTCCAGAATTTGGATACATTTTTGATAGGAAAACATTTAATTCCGACGATGCTGTTAAACAGGCCTTCCAAGATTTGATTGACTCTACATTGCCATGCATTTACAGTTCCGGAATGGACAAGCTACCACTGAAATGGAAAAAGTGTATTGACAATATATGGCATACTTTGATGAATAAAACTATTCTTTGTATTTATGAAATATTCGAAAACTTTTTGTTCTTTTCTACAAATTTTATACTTGACGACCTAATAGATAGACACCCAGCCAGACAGGCAGGCAGATAGATAGATAGATAGATAGATAGATAGATAGATAGATAGATAGATAGATAGATAGATAGATTAAGAGAGAGAAAGAGGCTTCTTTTCAATTCGATGCGGTCAATCCATTGAAATTTCATTACAAAACAATTTTCTTTTTCTCCTTCTTTTTCTCTTTCTATTGTATACCTACCAACGTATTTGTAGATAAACACGCATTTCTCACATGGGTTGATGACCTTTCAGGATGTCAATTTTAGGTAGTAGGATGGGAAAGAAGAAAAGTTGGGTGGGTGCGATATTCTCTGAAAAATATAAAAGTTTGAATTCCTATGAAACATTTATATTCCATTACACTTGTATAGTCAAGTCCCATATTCTGTGTAATTCCATGTTTTTCATGCACGAACATTGAATATTAGTACAACGTTCATAAATTAGGAAAATAAAGTCAGAATATAAAAAAAATAATTTGGAACTGTTTATAATTCAATCTGTTCTCTATGTATACTTAATCAAACATCATAGATGACTTTTGTATTAATATGTATATTGTATATTTACATGGGAGTCACTCTGTAGGATGAAAAAGCAGGGCCTGCTTAAATATATTTTTCAGTATCCTTCATCCCTTTGTAGGATTTATTTTTCCTGCTTGCTTGGATAAGATAATTCGACAGAAATACCCCTTATAATTAATAAAGAATGGATTTTACAAGGCGATGAAACTGAGCATCATACAGCTAAGGACACCAAAGGAAAAAAGCAATGAACACACTATTCCATTTATCAATACGCACAATTCTGGGGCAGTCAACATCTTTCACACCATATAATCAAACCTACCTATACATCTACAATGCCCCAAAATGAAAAATCTGATTGATAAAAACCCAATACATAACAGTAGACGCCAACCAAAATATCTAAAAAAAAACACCTCACAAGAGCAAACTTCACATCAGAGAATGAATCAGAATTCTCCATAGCAGCATGTGGAGATTGCAGATGTGGAACTTGCAACAACATGAGCAACTTTAAATATTTAGAAAGTGGGTATCACCTAAAATTCAAGAGCGGATTCTCGCTTAAGGTAAATGCAAACATGATCTGCAAGGAAAATTACATTGGCGAAACAAACAATTCTCTCTACCAACGTGCAAGAAAAAAAAAAACAAATATTGAGTAGCAGTTTATTGTGATAGATGTTTTTGCAGCTTTAATAATAATAATAAAGCATGTTAATCTTCCTCCAGTATTCGAGTACTATTTTTTTCCCACCTCGTTTTACAGTTATGGGCTTACTTTGCTCCCAGTTATGGTCACCACTACACTAAAAAGATTGAAAGATTGTAGCGCATGAGCTACAGAGTGAGACTAAAAAACTGCAACTTTATTCCCTGGAGTATGGGTGCGACAGATATCTAATTATCTACAGATATGCAATTGTCTAATATGTAATTATCTAACACTAGAAGGGTTAGTACTTAATTTTCGCTTTGAGGGTTATGCAAATGCCAGTACTGGCCGCCAATGTACAGTACCGAAGGAACTATACAATCTATCTAAATTCAGGACAAGATCCTGCAATAACCTAGGATTCAAAGCCGCACAGCTCTTCAATGCAGGTTCGGAATCAGATTTCTTACCACACAGCCGAGGAAGGAGCGAGAAGGGATTAGAACGTTGATAGAGTTAATGTATGGGGATTGCAACACTGAGAAATACACAGCTACTGTTATAACAAGAGATAATATGAATAAAAATGAACAGATCAAATTATTTTACCAGCCGCATGTATAATTGTTCGCACATTCAAAATGAAATAAAATTGAAATACCCTAATGTTTATATATGTGCGTATATAGATGTGTGCGTGCGTGTAGTTGTGAGTGTATGATCGTGTGTGTATGTAATTTATACATAAAATTAAATTAATATATTTTAGTGGGAATGAATTAAAAGGGTCTTATATTACTATTTTTTTCTCTCTAAAAAAAGAAGCAACGCGAATGACGAAAGATTTAACGAAGTAAAAACAAGGTTTTGGGCGTATAATATATTATAGTTTGTCATAGTTTGTGACTAGAGGACATCAATTAAAACGTAACTTAATAATGAGAAGAAACAATTACTTAAGAAATATTGAAGTATGGTAATTGCAAGTAACGAACATAAAAATATGATTGTACTCACACACATAAAAATATTGATTTGAAATGTTGGTGTAAGGCCAGAAAGTTGGTGGGAAGGGGAAAATCGATTACACGGACCTGAATGTTTAACTGGTACTTAATTTATCAGCCACGAAAAGATTAAAGGCAACATCAATGGAATTTGAACACGGACGTAAGAAAAGCCACGAAGTATTTTCACCGACGTGTTAACGATTGTACTAGCTCACAGACTGATGCACGCATCAAAATGTCTAAAGTGTGTTATATCGATTAATCAGATTCCACGCCCTTGCAACTCGTACGACTAAAATTTGAGATAGGTATGAGAAAATTCATTTGCTTGCAAATTGAATAATTTACTCTATGATATAAATAGAGCGGTACCACATTCTCTGCTTAATTAGTACATTTCAATATACTTACATAAATATGTAAACACACATACATATGTATGTATGTATGTATGTATGTATGTATGTATGCATGTATGTATGTATGTATGTATGTATG
>NC_068983.1:152907477-152911293 GCF_001194135.2 Octopus bimaculoides | reverse complement strand
TCAAATGTAAATATAGAAAACAATTAAGTTTTGGAAAAATTAAAAGAAAAGTTTTTTTCAAAGAACATTTGCATAGTGTTCAAATACAAGTGACATTTTCTGTCTCATATGAAGCTATCAGTAGCATTTAAAGACGTGCTTTGTTTCCTTTAAACAAATAAAAGTTATCCCTCACCAGATGGAGTGCATTTTTTTGTTGAATTTTCTATCACGGAACAGTACTTTATATATATACTTTATTGTATGCTGTTAGAGGGAGCGTTGGTTCAATTTTTCTTCTTATTTACGCCGTACCTATCTTTTAATTAGACTTAGTATTATTAAATATCCCTCTTTAAACAAGTATTCTATAAGTGTCACTAAAATAATTAATACCACGAGCGTGTTTGTGAAAGTGAAAAAAATATCTTTACCATTCTCATAAAAATACACACACAGAAGCACATATGCGTACATTTGGGGATGCTTATGTGCTAGTGTATATTTATTTGGATATGTATGTGTGAGCACTCGTATGCTAAGATGTACGTGAATTTACGTTGTCACTATTGTATTTAGTGCGAACAGGCGTAGAGGTAGTAACTTAAGCAAGTGTCTTCTTCTATAGGACTAGACTTACCAAATCCACACTGAAAGAAACCCGTAGTATATTTATCTATCTGTCTATATGTCTGTCAGTCTATGTATGTCTAATTATGCATGTATGCACGTGTGAAAACATGCAAGCTAACATTTATGAAGTAGTAGACTACGGTAGATCTTCAGAAAAATTAGTTCATGTAGAAAAGAAATAATATTTAGCCATCTAAGAAGAAGATGGTTTAGGGGTCGGTTGGGAAGGCAGTTCTATGGGAAGGAGTTCAGAAAAGAGAAAGAGTTGGGGAATTGTGTCCATAGTAGATGGGTGCAGATGGTCAAGCAGTGCAGGGTACAGCTCAGCGATCTAGGGTGAGTAGAATTGAGTGTGATGTGAAAGAAGGAAAGGTGTGAGCGTTGCAAGAAATCAGAAAATCAACGGATACGAAGTAAGGAAAACAGTATAATATATGAGAGAAAAAGTTTAAACAATTACAAGTGTGGAGTTAAGATTCGAAGGTGGTGACAACGGTTATATTTATAATCTTTGCTTGAGAGCTGTGGTCATGCTAAGGAACCACCATTAGCCTTGCTACACTTTTGCTACTTCAAACCACCAAACTTCCTCTGGTATGTGGCATTTGGTGAACGAAAGAGCTAGATGTTGCTGGCTAATCTGCATTTCCTGCAAGGAAGTAGTTTCCTCCGGAACTCATCACAGAAGAAGATCCAGTTTTATAGTGAACGCACAGCACAGACACACACACACACACACACACACACACACACACACACACACACACACACACACACACACACACACACACACACACAAACACACATACACACACACATACATATGCATATATAACTTCATGGCGTTTTTAACAAACTTTCTGAACATCATGTAGTCCAAACGTATTTAAATGTATGGTTAATTACTCGGAAGTTCGTACATTTAGAATATTTGATGGCGTGTGTTGCGTTAACGCTGTTTCACACAGCATCACATTTGCATAAATTTACATTTTTAATTCATAAATTTAATTACAAGCATGTTCAAAATGTCAATCTTCTTTCAATATTATTTATATCGACATCAATTATGAAATTTCTCTCACCATTAACATTATCACTGAAATGCAGCACATTCAGCCACCATGCACATAGAAACATATTTTACGCCTGCGTACTACAAAATATACTATTACTTACTTTCATATTTATTAAATATATATATGAAGTGTATGCAATTTATTTCGTAGTTATATATGCCTTCGATGCTTCACATATTTAATTTTTGACCTGATTTCCTGTATACACCAGAGATTACTATGCTTTATATTGCTATCTCTATGCAGGTTTACCCAAATTTCAACATGTATTTGACTTACAGGAAAAATTTGGAAACTACCTTTCGTAAATTATCTATATATATCATGTCAATTACATTTCGAACTTAAAATATTATCTGTAGTCTTTGGAATATTCGTTTTCCTTACTATAGGGAAAGTAGCCGATAAATTGTAGCTACTAGTTGAAGATACTTATCTATTGACTTCCAACTATCGGTAAATTGCACCAAAGTCATGTTATACCTATAACAGAGAGTTAAAAGTGTTTTAGTCAACAAAGTGCTTAGAGCATTAACATTCGATAGTGTTAACCTAACTAATAATATAACATGTTGAGGAAACAAGTGAACAATAAATGAGCGCTAAACAATACACGATATACATTTGGGAGAAATAATAGTGATTCCGACATTTCAACAGGACGTCTTAACACTTACTGTAGAAGAATAAACTTTGTTGAAGACGATACCTTTCTATAAGAACAATGTTGTGGATAGGATGCATAAACTTTGCTGTCTGACATATTGATTATATTCAGTCACCTTAATCTACGGTGTATCATATTGCCACACTAATAAAGATGAAACATATTAAAGTGGAATTTCTGTTCTTCCAATTGAAATTAAAGGATAATTAATGGCGGATAGATCTGTCCGAAACTGAGACGTGTATTAATATTTAGAGACGTTTCAATCGAATTGGAGTTCTGCTCGACATATTTCATTGACGAAAATGTCAGTAATATCTTAATCAAGGAAAGAAATATGATTTAATTAGGTTATCATAGTTAATGTCTTGTTCAGAATTTAGAATCGTGGTCTTTATGATATCTTAGCTGGGGGTTCAGATTTATATTTTATATAAGCTAAATGCTTCCAATCTTTAAATGTGCATCACGAAACACGATTTGTTGTGGGTCAAAAACACATCACTCGTTTAGCTTTGTCCTTGTGCACTTTAGAAAAGGCGCAAAGTATCACAAAACTGGCAATGAATAATGAAATAGCATTCCTTCAATATATATTTTGTCCTATGCGTCCTACAAATACTTCATTCGTATATTTAGTTGTGATTTATCAGTTCTGTTTTTATTATATATCAGCCTACTGTATCGTTAGTTAATGATATCTCTTCTCGATTTAATATGTTTTTGGTATTATCAAAAGAACAGATATAAACATCTGACCTCCCTTCATTACTAAAACTGCAAAGTTATTTAACCTAGTCAGCATACAAATATCGTGCTAACTATTCCTATAAGTGCGGAACAGACAAATCAGTTATTTTTTAGCTGTTTATGCAATTAAAGATCTGCCATATATAGCAGGTAATATATCAGGTCATAAAAAATGAAATGTCCGATTTTGAACTGAAACTTTTACTTTATCTCAACAAAAGACAATACTGTTAATCAAAGTATGCACATAAATTATCAACACAATTTTGCCATTTCATTATTTGTAGTCTTTGGAATATTTGTTTTCCTTACTATAAGGTACGTAGTTGATAAATTGTAGCTACTAGTTGAAGATACCTGTCTGTTGACTTCCGACTATCGCTAAATTACACAAAAGTCATGTTATAATCTGTTACAGAAAGTTAAAAGTGTTTAAGTTAACAAAGTGCTTAGAGCAGTGTTTCCCAACCTTTTTTCCCGGCGCCCCACTTTTTCATAGCAAAAGTTTTTACGCCCCACCTTTTCCCATGTCCACTCACATTTACAAGTACATGTGGGCCTACTTACAATTGAAAAAAATCAAAAATTAAAAAATTGTATTCAAAATAAAAAAATAGCTTGAGAATTGAAACAACAGGCACTAAAAGTGCATAACACCCAATGAATCGATAAAATTATTACGATTTCTCATGTTTTTAAAAAATGTCA
>NC_068983.1:152904414-152907451 GCF_001194135.2 Octopus bimaculoides | reverse complement strand
TTATGAAGAATAAAGAAACACGTTTTTTCAGTTCAATTATTTGACGGTCAGCTCGACTAATTTAGTGAGAACCCTGTGCCTGATGCATACAGCACAAGTTTTTAATTTGAGGAGACAGTTCCTATCGATGAAAATTTCATGCATCATTTACTGCCAGTAGTGATTCATGCTACATGTATAGGGATGCGCGTAAGTTTATTGCTCAGTGCGGGATCTTCTTTGTCTCGCTGGGGTGCGAGAGTTTCCGATGTGGAGGCTTCAAAGGAAAGACGGAATCTAAGGTTGTGCCTGCGATGACCGCTCGTCATGTACAAATATTTTCACAGCCCACGTCTATGCCCCGCGCCCCACCTGAATTTTCTCAGGCCCCACCAGTGGGGCGTACGCCCCACCTTGGGAATCACTGGCTTAGAGCATTAACATTCAATAGTGTTAACGTAACTAATACTATAGCATGTTGAGGAAATAAGTGAACAATAAATGAGTGCTAATCAATGCACGATATATATTTGGGAGAAACAATAGTGATTCAGATATTTCAACAGAACTTCAAATTTGGTGCATAAGAAAATCGGACATTTCATTTTTAATGACGTGAACATAAGGTTATTGTCATGAAATTATAAAGAAATATTCTTAATTAGGACTACGTGAATGTCTAAAAAGTTGATTATACACACACACACACTCTCTCTCTCTCTCTCTCTCTCTCTCTCTCTCTCTCACACACACACACACACACACACACACACACACACACACACACACACACACACACACACACACACACATATATATATATATATATAGGAAAGGAACATCAGAGATGTTTTACCCCACGAAGACAATGGAGGAGCTGCTCAGTGGTTTTAAAGCTCTTCTTAATCTATTGTAATACTAGAAACACTTCTGCATCATCAGTAGGTATCTCGGGGTCACAGACATTTCGGCCCTTAGCCTGTACACTTTACCTGGTTGTAGCAGTGAGGACTGAGCTAGTCTTCACCTATAGAATTGTGGATTATTATCAAACGTAACCATTTTGAGCTAGTTTCAGATATTGGGCCAACTTCCCGGATGGCTTTCTTCAGTTGTCTGGGTTTCAGACTTGTCCCCTGCCGGAAAGAGCTTACTCACGCGGATGGAAAGCCATGGCAGTCGACTTCAATGGAGAATGAGACTGTATGCCATTCCTTGACAGGGACTTCGACGACTAAGTTCTGATGTTTCAATTTCTTTACATGCAGGGACATATCGTTTCTGTTTTCCCAGATCACAATGAGTTAGACCACGGTGATTAATTTTGTATTCCTGAAGAGCAGGAATATGTCTGCTCTAAGTGATTTACCACTATCTCATCTAGAAAGACAAGTCTGCCCTTCAGGTTCACTTGCATGATTTAGTTAGATTCCTTTAGGAATTTGATACCCTATGGTGGTTGTTGTTGTTGTGGTGGTGGTGGTGGTGGTGGCTGGTATTTGTTAGCTTTCACACATTGCAAATTAGTCTAATTGGCAATTTCTGCAAGAAACTTGTCATGACTTTACTTGCATCTGCCTTATCGAAAGCCTGGTCCCACAATGTCCATTGAACCTGGTGTGCAAACCATTCTGCTTTCTCCAAATTGATCTTTCTCATTTGTATCACGAAGCACTTGCACTATGAGCTCTCTCCTAGAGTTGGTGTTGTTTCTCCTCTTGGTTCTGTAATTGGAAAGTCAATCCTAGCCGTCCTTGACCGACTACTCCAACAAATGTTTTCAGTATTTCTCTGCTTCCTTTACACCTTACTGAAGTTTCCACTTTCTGCCTCACTTTATGGTCTTGTTGCTGCGTCTGATTTTCTCATCCTCAGTCAGAAGCATTGTAGTGTTTACTTTGAACCTAGACTCGGGATTTGCTGTTTTCAGCATTGCCAATATCCTTATAACTACGATCGTAACTTTTCCAAGGGCAGCGAAATCTGTTTTCTTGGACTGTCGGAATGCCAGAGGCCTGAATGCTGACGGTGCAATTTGTCAGATTTCCTTTACGGATATTCAGGCTCCGAGATTTCGCTGGGTTAGGTTTAATTTAAGGCGTGATCACGTGGCTATCTTTTCCAGTAAGCTCAATATCCACTGTGTCTCTTCGACTGATAGTGTTATAACCATTACGTCATCCATGAATGCCCTGCAAACTGGATTTCCCCTGCTTCCATCAGTTTTGAAACCTCCTGACTGATTCCCGTCTACCGCTAGCAGTGGTTGCATGGCTGCCACGACTTCTGAACCCTGTCATAATGCATTTTTATAATAGCTGTGAATTAATTACTCGTGAAATTTTCCATGGTGAAGTCTATTATCAGTGAATCCATGTGGGACATTTTGAGACTGACTACTTCCGTTGGTACTTGGTAGTACGCCAAATCACTTGGGAGTAGCTGGTAGGGCACGCTTGGGTACCCGACATTCCTGGATGTTCGTTGTCATCGCGGTTTTTCTCCAGGACAAGGTCATTCTCCGATTGACAATTATTGCTGATATTCCATAAACCAAAACTCTGGGCAGTGTCCGATGCTTTGAACTGCTCTAGCTGGTCATTTGAACTTGTGCGTGTACGTGTATGTATGAGTATGTGCCTGTGTGTGTGTATGATATGTATTTATATACACAAATACACACACACATACACAAATATACACGCATGCATATATATACACATCCTGAAAACTCTTCCAATGAAAGAAATCCCAGTTTATCATGATTTACAATAGCTGTGAGCTGTTCTATAATTAGTGCACTCAACGTGATGATATTAGTTGTATAATTACAAAGTCACTCACGACATTGAACAAACAATGAGCAATCACTGGTGTGCCCCTTTAAATATTTTCATTCAGCTGCTATATTTATTTCCTTTGCTATCTTGCAGTGAGTCATTGTTGCTCTGCGGCATTTCTTTCTGATACGTGTTTAATTGAACATATTTTCATATACGTATATACATATAGGCATGATTGTGAAAAGTTTTGGAGATAAATGTTTGTATATATATAT
>NC_068983.1:152900980-152904314 GCF_001194135.2 Octopus bimaculoides | reverse complement strand
TATATAGATAGATAGATAGATAGATAGATAGATAGATATACATATAGGTTTATCTTTATAAAATACCTATGGAAATCTGAGCCAGCACTACAAATTACGGTGTTTCTATGTAAACAACACGATCGAAGAAGGAAAAATAGGTAATGTTCGTATATACATATTGCTTCTTCACCTATACCCCATCTAATCCAACAACCATCCACAATCATATTACTTGTCCCCTAGCACCGCCTGAGAACCAGTCGTGGTGTGATTACGTACCCGTGATCTAGCGGGTTCACGACAAAGTTGATAGAACAAGTAACAGGACTACAAAAATCATGCACTGAGTTTGATTCCTTTGACTTCAAGGTGTCGACCCAGCATCACCGCAGTTTAGTGACTGAAACATGTAATATATATATATATATATATATATATATATGAAGGGATAAGATTAATTCCTGTTCATGGCACGAACGAATCCAGGTGAGCACTGTGCAGAAACAGGCCGTACACAGACTGGTGTTGTAAGGAATGATTGGTGGAGAGGAAGTGGTGCGAGACCGGTGTGTCGTTGCCGAGTCCAATGTGTGTGTTTGTGTGTGACTCAGTAATGTGTAAGTGTATTTTTTATGTTTGTGTGCGAAAATTGTATATATCTGCGTATATTGCCTGAGTTCAGGATTGCTATGTGCATGCGTATTGCGTGTACTTTTTGGAGCGAAAACTGTATTTTGTCGTGGAATGCATAGAGGTATCATTGCCGAGTTTGATGCATAGGAGGTGTTAGTGAACCGGTCGGCCAAGCGGCGTCCGGTTTGACAATGTACAAGCGAGGACAGACAGCAGTAAATGTAGTGGATAACATTGCTGAAGGTACAGGTAAAAGAGTCGGTGATGTGACAGGGGTGCTGATAGGTACTGGTGAGGATAGTGGTGTTGGAGAGGGAGCGGCAAGTGCGACCATGTATATTAAATTTTAACGAGGAAATATTCTGTCTAGCCTTGTATTAGCAGTGTGGCGTATGCATTTCTAAGTTTATCTCTGTAATTTTCCTATAGAATTCTTACATATAAACTTTTGATATACTTGGTAGAATATTATAGTTGCAAATCAAAATACTGGGTCTGGTCCTGCAGTTAATATGTACGTACTACTTATGAAGAATGTGCGATAAATGTAAAGTGGTGTAGCCAATCGTGTTACACCGCTAAACGTTGTACTAAAGCAATCTGATCATGAATACTTAAGTGTGGTGCTGCTCAAGGAGAAATAACTACTGAAATATGCATATAAACCTATTACCTATTTTTTTCATCTCCGATCGCATTGTTTACGAGACGTACATAAACGTATTAAGTTACGAAACGTCTTAGCTAGCAAAGGTGCTCTGAATTTTTTGAGAAATCTATGGAGATATACCTAGAAGCGAATACACCCCACTGCAAACATAAGGTAGGAACAATATTGGAGTCCAAAACTTTAAAATACTTGGTACAGTGTTATGGCTGAAAATCGAAACATTGTGTCCATGCCAGCAATTAATTGGTGGTTCTGTGGTAAGACGTTTTCTCCTCAAATTCATTATCTCGGGATCAATTCCATCGCTTAGCAGGTGTCTTCTAATATAGCTTTAGGCCAATCACAGCTTTGTGAGTGGATTTGATAGAGAGATACTCAAAGAAGTCTGTTGTATGTATATGTGTGCGAGTGTGTGTTTGTGTGTGTGTATAGCTTACATTAATGTATGCAATTATCTGTGTGTGTCCCCCACTACCTCCTGACAACCAGTGATGGTGTACATACGTAGCCGAGACTTAGCGACTCGACCTTAGAAGGTGATGACATAAGTACAATGCTTAGAAAAGATAAGCATTGGGGTTGATTCGTACAAGTAAAATACTTGAAGGTGGTGCGGCAGCATGGCTGCAGGTGGCTGTGTTGTAAGACACTTGCTCCCCAACAACATGGTTCAGGATTCAGTCCCACTGCGTGGCATCTTGGGCAATTGGCTTTTGCCATAACCAACCAAAGCTTTGTAAGTGGATTTTGGTAAACGGAAACTGAAAGGAGCCCCAGTGTTTATGTGTGTGTGCGTGTATGTGTGTGTGTATGTGTAAGTGTATGTGTATGTGTAAGTGTGTGTGTGTGTGTGTATGCGTGCGTGTGTGCAGGCGTGCGTGCGTGCGTGTGTATCATTGGCGATTTTCTTTCTCCGTCTTCCCTGCTTTGGACTTTTTCTATATTTCTGATGAAGAGCTCCGCTCGAAACGTGAAATCCTTTCTTTTCATTCCTTTCCAATAACGCATACTTGTTCCACGTCCTCGCGTTGTTGTTTTTTCTTGCTGGTCCTTGTTGGATTGACTACATATATATATATATATATATATATATATATATATATATCACAATCAATGTCCAGAGATGGTGCAATGTTTCTACACAAAACGGAAGAGTAATGACAAAAGTATATATATTCTGATGTCTGCTATTTGAATAGCAACTATTTTTTGTTATGAATATTATGTCTCAATATCTTCGTACAATAGAACAAAAGAGTTAAGTAAAATAAAACAGCTATAGCGGTAATATAACGTAATGCAAAATCTGTAGTTAACTGCCCTAACAGCAGGAATGCAAATGTTAAAAAAAAATTATAGATCAAACGAAGGATACGATTAGTTGTATGTAAGATTTGCACTAAATATGATGTTGCAATTGCTTCAGACATAAAGTTAAATGAAAGTGCGATGATTCAAACGTATTCGTTTGACATTACATATTCTGTCTATACTATCTTATTTTCAGCAATATCAAATCAAAGAGAATTGTCTTTTGAAAAAGTGAATAAAATGTTTCATATACACACGAACAGAAAAACCTTACACCTACATATGATTACATTGAATAAATACTTACGTATATACATATACGTGTTTATGTGCGCGTGTGTGTGTATGTGTGTGTGTGTGTGTGTGTGTGTGTGTGTGTGTGTACATATATAAAACCTTACGTACATCAGAACATGATATACCTGTATATATGCGTATATTTTTTTTCAATATAAAATATACATCTCTATCTATCTATATATATATATATATATATACACATATTTACATACCTATGTATGTAGATATATGTATATGTGCGTGTATGTACAGAGAAAGAAAGTGAGAAAGAGTGAGAGATACAAATATGCATACATATATACATACATACATACATACATGCATATACATATTTATATATATAAATATATCAATGTGTGTGCGCGTGTATTTTTCATACACACACATACATACATATGCACATATATATATATATATATATATATATATATATATATA
>NC_068983.1:152891870-152899476 GCF_001194135.2 Octopus bimaculoides | reverse complement strand
CATAGATAGATTGGTAGATAGATAGATAGATAGATAGATAGATAGATAGATAGATAGATAGATAGATAGATAGATAGATAGATAGATAGATAACAGACTTCTTTCATTTCTATATTTAAGAGATGAGGAATTTATGTACATTATTTACATTATTTACATTCCACGGATATTTGTCCTTATCTTGTTTGCTGTTAGCACATTTCGGCTGATATACCCTCCAGCCTTCTTCAGGTGCCTTGGGGGAAATTTCGAACCTGGGTTCTCATTCCTAAGGTATTTTTCGATGTTGTTGTTGTTGTTGTTATTATTGTCGTCGTCGTTGTTGTTGTTGTTGTTCAGGTCACTGATTGGAATCGAACTCGGAATCTTGGTATTAGTAGCCCACGCTCTTAACCACTACACCATATGCCCACGGTGTATGGCGTAGTGGTTAAAAGCATGGGCTACTAACCCCAAGATTCCGAGTTCGATTCCAGGCAGTGACCTGAATAATAATAATAATGATGATGATGATTATAATAATAATAATAATAATAATAATAATAATAATAATAACAACAATAATAATAATAATGATGATGATGATGATGATGATGATAATAATAATAATAATAATAATAATAACAACAACAACAACAACAACAACAACAACGACAACAACATCGAAAAATACCTTAGGAATGAGAACCGAGGTTCGAAATTTCCCCAAAGCACCTGAAGAAGACTGGAGGGTATATCAGCCGAAACGTTGTGTTAACAAACAAGATGAGAACAAATATCCGTTGAATGTAAATAATGTAAATAATGTAAATATTAGACCTCTTTCAGTTTCCATCTAACAAATTCACACTCAAGACTTCGGTTGGCTCGGTGCTATAGAATAAGACACTTGCCTAACATACTTTGGAGTGAGATTAAACTTGATGTTGCGAGTGTGTAGGTATGAACCAAATCGTCTTACCCAACAGTCACAATTGTGGCTTTAACCTGTTAGATTATATATATAATATCAATTTCGTACACGCTATCCTTCTATGTGTGTATTGTAGAATTACTAATCTTCTGTTTTCTCCCAAATTTCTCAATGTTATATGGAAAAGTTACTGGCAATTTTATATTAAATATGAAAAAAAAAGCGTTTTATAAGAGAATTTTGGCAACAATACTATTCTATAAAGTTTTTCATAATACACACATACATATGCATATGTATGTATGTATATATATGTGTGTATATGTGTGTGTGTGTTGTGTGTTTGTATGTTTGTGTGCATAATAGCATTTATAATATAAGTAACATGTATTATACCTGACAAAAACAAGTTTATTATGCATTGAACATTTTAATAAGTCTCTACAAAGACAGTTAACCAAGAACGAAACAACAAAATCTACAGCTAATCATAAATTGCCTGAAATATTTAACACTGATATAGACAGTAGAATCATCAAATATTAAAATTACGATTTTATTTTCAGACTTCATACAATTTATGTTATGAAGTTTATATTTCATTCTGCAACTTCCATTTTCTATCTCTGTGTGATTCTACGTTGCAAAGTTTACTTTCTCTAATATACAGTAGATTTTTTGTGTTTGTTTTGTCTGTTTCTGTCAATCTTTTATTGTATGTGGGTGTGCAAAGTTATTTTGATAATGCATTTCTTGTTTTGTTTTTTTTGTTTGTTTTTTTGCTTTGTTTTTTTTTCACTTAAAAGATTGACACACAGACTGGCTTATAAAGTGAACTCTAGAAGTATGATAGCATTGCCTCCTCGCTGCATGGAAAAGGACAGAAGACAAATATAGGACATGCATAATCAATTTTTTAAAATTCTAACTCTTATTACAGTTACCATCAACAGTCGCATTATTATACTTCTTGTCATTCCATTAGAGCTAGATAGTAAATATAATCCATATGAAAAAGCTAATGAATAGCTCATTTCATATAAGCTACAACTCTATGCATGTATTTCAGATAGCATTAAACGAAGGTTTGTTATTATCATGTTACGTTATAAACACTAGGATTAAGGAACAACACACCATTTTCCTGAAGTGTATTGAATAAAGAGACAGCCATATAAAAGACATGCTAATTTCGGTTTTAAACTACCTTTCGTAAAAGTCTCATAAATATCACTATTCTCTTCCAACCACCAAATAGTTCAAGAATGTATTGACACCAAGATCAATGTCAGTTAAAAATGATAGAAAAATATTCGAAAAATATATATTTCAATCAAGTCAGATATGATTAGGAAATAACTGGAACTTTTTCCCTTTACAAGAAATTCCCCAAATCAAAAGAAATCTGAACGGTTTACCATTTTCAAACATTCAATCAATTTGTATAACACCCTGTACATGGTATCTAATATACACATTGTGTAACATTAACATGTTGTTATTGGCACTCCGTCGCTTACGACATCGAGGGTTTCAGTTGATCCGATCAACGGAACAGACTGCTCGTGAAATTAACGTGCAAGTGACTGAGCACTCCACAGAAACGTGTACCCTTAACGTAGTTCTCGGGGATATTCAGCGTGATACAGTGTGACAAGGCTGACCCTTTGAATTACAGGCACAACAGAAACAGGAAGTAAGAGTGAGAGAAAGTTGTAGTGGAACAGTATAGCAGGGTTCGCCACCATCCCCTGCCAGAGCCTCGTGGGGCTTTAGGTGTTTTCGCTCAATAAACACTCGAAACCGCGATCCTATGACCGCGTGTCCGCTGCCCTAACCACTGGGCCATTGCGCCTCCACCGTGTAACGTTAAGATGATATACATACTAATCCACTCATGACAGAGTACGAAGTAAAAATTATATGATTTTGGCCCACCTTGTTTCAGAATTGATTTTTCGGCAAAACTATTGAAAAAGCTAAAAATACTTATTTGTTGATAGGCATAAAGTATAAAACATTACGGGTAAACTAAATTTTTGGGGGAAAGTGAGAGAGAAAGTGAAATTGTTGCCATCATTTTTGCAAACGAATAAATAAATAGTAGAGATTTACGTATAAGGAAAGAAATGAAAGCGGCATACCTAAACATAATGAAGGAGTTTCTAGGGAGCAGAAAGATCTAACGTGGAAAGTAAAATGCATTAAGGAAGTTAGAAAGTGTTTCACAAAAGGAAGAGAGAGGGACAGTGTTGCAACGTAATTTGTTACGTACAATAAATAAGATACCCAGACAGCAGTGAAAACAATGTAACGAACTAACAAATCTCTTTACGAACCAACAATCAATAACCCTTGTAAACTAACCAACCGACACCTTCCGACTTCACTGCGAACTAACACGAATTTCACTCGACTCCAAAGTCTCAACCTTAAACTCACGCGGATCGTAACTATTTATTCTTTACTCGCACCAGTCTATCTGTCACAAGGGGACGTCGTAACTCTCACCACAAGAAACAGACAGACAAGCAAAAACAGAAAGAGGGTAGTAGTAAAGAAGAGAATGGACGCAGAAATAGTAAGGAAGGCCAGAGAGAGGGCGAGAGTTTGGGTGGAGTCCGACATGAAGGAAGTGAGAAGAAGTGAAAATTTGGGCTGCAGGTAAAGAAAGGATTGTAAATGGAATGAAATTGAAGTCAGTATATAGATCGAAATGCGTGAAAACACGGATTACGGCTGAGATATCTACTCGTGAGATAAAACTAAATAATTATTGCTCATTTAGCATGCTGTGGCACTCTTCAAGCGCCACTTATCAACATACTATAATACAGAGAGAGAGAGTGTGTGAGAGAGAGAGAGAGTGTGAGAGAGAGAGAGTGAGAGAGAGAGAGAGAGAGAGATTGTGAGAGAGATAGAGTGTGTGTGAGAGAGAGAGAGTCATACAGATAGTACCAATATTATGTATGCACAATTGATTACGTCATCTGTAAGATATTGCCTGCAGTATCATTAGTATTATTAGACGTAGCTGCAGCGACAATATTTGCACTAAGCAGCTACAGTTGTTTTTCTTTTTGTCAAATACATAGTAAGAATTTAAGAACATCTCGCGAATCCCAGAACAGATTATCCAAGTTTGTAACTATTAGTATATATTAAGCTTGCGAGCCGGTGAATTTACCGACTTGAAAGTGTCTAATAGTAAACCTTGTAATATTTTGACCGCTTGCTGCATTCGCTATTCAGATCTGTGAAAATCATATTAACTTTCATTTTCTCAGAACAGACAGTCTAGTACTTCGTCTGTTCTTGTAGCTGTTTGGATTTTACTTGCAATGTCATGATCCAACACTCAGTCTTGATTAGAAATTTGCTTTAAATGTACTTGTGTGGAATAACAACCGTTTACACGTTGGTTTCACGAGTAAGCATTTAGCTTGTAGGACCAATAAGGTGTGTTGTGTTGGTTTTGTGCCCCGTGTATGATTTTTATGTATTGTGGTGGTGTTGGGCATAGGTGACTGTTTGTTTTGACTTTGTCTTCTGTTATGTTAGTCCTTGACCTAATGAATTGCATTAGGTCTGAATTGCTTGTATTTATTGCTGTCAACGTAGTGGGGCCATTTGATATTTGTGTTTTCAGTGTTGGTGGAAATGTATACGTTTTGTGCGGTAGTTTTGTTCTCGAGAGCGGTGAACTTCCTTGCTATGTTTGATTGCGTATCTCTTCTTTTCTTTCCCCTTTCCCTCCCCCGGTGGCCATTTGCTATTCTTTTGTATCGACATGTCGTAGGAATCAGAGGAAGGAAGGAGAAGAGTATTGGGATCAATTTGTGAGCGTGTTGTTGTTGATGCTGTTACTGTTGTTTGTGTTAGTTGATTGTTATTGGGATGTGATGTGTGAGTTGTTGGGGATGGTTGGGGTTGGTCTTTTTTTCCTTTTCAGGGTTTGGTACTTCTGTGGCTGTTGTTGTTGGTGGTGGTGGTGACTTCTTGGGTTGGATGATTTGTTTGTTTGTTTTGTGCAGTTCTTTCATTTGTTCGTGGAGCTGCTTCATTTTTTTGTGCTGATGGCGGGGTGGGTAACAGTGCTGGTTTGATCTTGGGATTCTGGTTTTGTTGTTGTTGTTATTGCTTTTGTTGTTCTGCCAATTTGCAGTCTGTTTTTAAATGATATTGGCTACCACAAAGGTAGCAACGTGGCCTTCTGCCCTCAACGGTGATATGTAGGGTCGTGCCATCCGGTAGCTTTATTAAATCTGGGTGATTTTTTATTGTGTCCTGATTTGCCTGGATTGAAATCTCAACCCCTTGACCAACTCAGTTTTGATGTACCAGGACAGCAATTTCTAATATACATTATTTACAGTTGACGGATATTTGCCCTCATGTTGCTTGTTGTTAACACAACGTTTCGGCTGATATACACTCCAACCCTCATCGGGTGTCTTGGGGAAATTTCGAACCTGGGTTCTCATTCCTGAGGTATTTTTCAATGTTGTTGTTATTATTATTATTATTATTATTATTATTATGATTATTATTATTATTATTATTTAGGTCACTGCCTGGAATCGAACTTAGAAACTTGGGGTTAGTAGCTCGCGCTCTTAGCCACTACACCATATCCGTCAAATGTAAATAATATACATAATTCCTAAATCCTAAAATACAGAACTGAATTTCTAATATGTTAAAATTTTTTTCGAAATCGTAACAGATACCTGACACTAGCCATCTTATTTGTATTTCAGTAGGTACGACTTTGTTTTAAAATAACTGCAAAATTTATTCGGTTTGTCAATTGTATTATTGCTGGTGGAAGTGGGTTTTGTAACAGTGGTTGTAACAGGAGAGGTAACAGAGATGATTGCACCGTTCATCTGTCTGCCTTCCCTTCCCACTTGTTCGGAAGGAAAGCTTGCGTCAGTATGCGTATTGATGTTCAAATGTGTGCGTGCGTACGTGCGTCTCTGTGTGTGTGTGTGTGTGTGTGTGTGTGTGTGTGTGTGTGTGTGTGTGTGTGTGTGTGTGTGTGTGTGTGTGTGCGTGTGTATCAATGCGTTTTTTTTTGCTCGATGTGTTCGATGTTTGGTGACGGTAATGGAGGGATTTTCATATGAAAGTGGAGCAGAGGAATGCTGCAACTCTTAGTTGAAATGTCCATGAGATAAGATTGTGCAATATGAAAATTGGCCCTTAAAGGGAAACCTTTCGAGCGAGCCTCGCTCGAGGCCATGCAGATGTTATTAGGAACCTTTCTGACAAAATATATACACGTATACATAAAAAAAAAACACGACAAAATATAAGAACTTACGCGAGACCACGCGAACAACAGCCAATCAGACAGACAGACAGACATACACACATACAGACATACAGACAGACAGATAGATAGATAGATAGATAGATAGATAGATAGATAGATAGATAGATTATAGCAAAGAATACTTCAACAATTCTTAGAAGGGGAGAAACGGGATAGTGCAAAAGTATTTGACGTAAGTACCCTGAAATAATGAAATTATATCAACGTATTGTAATCTAGGTTAACCACTTACTTTGATACTGAGTAACGAAGTGAAAATTTGTGATATCTGTGTGTTTTTCAAAGCATAAAAACAAAACGTAGGAGAGTGGTTTGATGCTGGAATTGAAATCGTACCACGTCTCTGCTTCATGTAACAAAATTCTACATTCCAGAATTCTAAATTTTTACAATCAGAAATCAAAAACTGTTATCTGGTGATGCAATGCGTATTCTCCGAATTAAAGGCAGGAAAAACAGGAACTTAGTTGATTATTCATTTCCCTAGTTGCCAAGATCATTATCAACGTATATGAAGCGAAATGGTTTCAGCTGGGATCGGAAATGTAATTGTAGTTCCAGCTAGTTGTTAGCATATTTCTTTGGCGTCCACTATCCTAGCGAATTTTAAAAGATTGCATGACAATACAAAGACAGCTCCCATGAGGATGACAGCAGTTCCATTAAATAATTTGCTAGACACTCTGCGGTCGAATGCACATGTCTTTAACCTAAATTTTTAACATAGGCACGCACGTTTCAAGATGCAAAATTACTTTTATTTTATTTCTATTATCTCATGCTAAATAATCACTGGAGACTTGATGTTATGGAGTGTTCGGTATCATAAGACGCAAGTCTAATTTGTTTGAACTTCTGTTTTACTGTTCTAATTAACACAATTGATTTCGTATGTGTTTATGTATATTGTATACGTACAGACAATACACACACACATACATATATGTATGAATGTGTGTGTGTGTGTGTGTGTGTGTGTGTGTATGTGTGTGTGTGGTAAATGCCAACATAATATGGCAGTCCTACGAAGGACGATGTTATTACTTTTTATCTCCAAGAAGACATCTTTTCCAGCTAGCTACCGTGGACAAGGGAGTTTACTGCCCTCTTTCTACCCTTAGCGATATCTGTAGACCAATGGTTTGTGTGTTATTGTTCTACCTCAGTACAAGACAATCACCGGCTAGAGATGGCAACCACTCGACCTTGCGCACAGTATATACTTTTAAAGCAATAAAATGTCGCTGATGTCGTAAAGATAAAAGCAACTAGTTTTAAATCACTGGACGAGAAATATGTAGTAACAGTAACGTACAGTAAAGTCTATTTGACAATACAATGTGGCAATGCTATAT
>NC_068983.1:152885158-152891520 GCF_001194135.2 Octopus bimaculoides | reverse complement strand
GTATATATATATATATATATATATATATATATGTATATATATATGTATGTATGTATGTATGTATGTATGTATGTATTTGTGTGTGTGTGTGTCGTTATCATTATTGAGTGAGAGAGCAGTGCATGTTATGAAAGTGATTAGGGTAAAATATATGAAAGCCAGTATACCCATCCTGACTACCCGTCCAAGAAGGGTACACTAGGCAGTTGCATCACAACCATATGTGTGCAACATGGTGATCTCATATCAAGATAAGCAGTGCATCAACTTCTACGTGGGGTGCAGATAGAATTTTGTTCAGATGGAATAGGCCATCCCTCCCAAGTCTCTGAATAAGCGGTGTTTAAGGGTGCCGAACGAATCTTTCCATTGGTGAATGTTTGATACCCCCAAAGAATCTGAGATGCACATATCGCCAGCCACTAAGAGACATGCTTGAATGGTTAAGGTCAAACAACAGACAAGCAAATCTCTGATATTGAGCAAAATATTTGCTGTAGCCCATCTTTTATACCAAGAAAAAACATGTACATCATAGCACTTCCAATCAATTAAGATCAGAAGTGATGAGAGCCAGTGCCTGGTATTGTTAAAGAAGAATAATGAATATTTATACTATGAATATTTATTGAGTAATCCTTCAGTTTAATCTAAAATTTTTATGGAAATTTATAATGCCAGAAAACAATTCAACTGACTTTGAAATATTAGCCATCTTTCACGAGTGCCAAGAGATTACATTGTAGTGTTTGTTACCGTTTATCAAACTATGAAGCAGAAAACTGACGAATCTATCCCTACTTAATAAGTTGTGCCATAACTGTTTCTTATCTCCACACATGGTTCGATCCTGACATTGATACTATAGAATAGCTCGACTAATTTTCCAAAAGCATTCCAACCATTCGAAATTGCTTTTGTTGCTTGATCCTCAGGATATGATAGGGTATTTGCCTATCATAGACTGCTCTTATTAAAGGGAATTTACAGTCAGAATTTTGTTCGTGTAGATTGTTATTCATAACTTCACCGCTGGAGGGTTAGAATTCTATGTCATCAGATTCGTACTTTTACTGATAGTGGTAAACACTAAAAGATTTTTATTCTGGATCTCATTTTATTTATGTATCTGTGTTTCAGGAGCAACGAATAAACTCTGAAATTTGAGAATTCTTCGGCTTGAAACGAACAATAAACGTGCGATTCGCAGATATGAAATGGGAACTTAAAAAATATGTTATTTAGAAAATAGTATTTTCATTACATACATGTGTATGCATATATAGGTACATGTGTGTCTGTGTCTGTGAGGTGTCTGTGCGGTTTGTCTATATGTGTGTATGCACGTCTACGTATATATATATATATATATATATATTCCATTAGATATAAGAATTACGATGTAATATATCGTTATCATTGTTTCATTTGAATGCGAAAGCAATCGTCTGTATCATTGTGTGTTAATCAAATGCTGTGATGCGCATGCCTTCCTTTAGTTTATGTGAGAAATGGTTGAGTAGTAAACAACTCTAATTTCAGGTGTTCAACACCTGTTGCTAGAAGACTGTAAGAAAAAGTATCTTGGCAGAATGTCTAACCTACAAACTAAAGAAAACAAGTATTAACAGACTAATGATTCATATGCACGGCTTCAGATAATATACAATGATAAGATTATGTCAAATAGATTGATTTATTTATGTCTGCATTTTGAGATGATTTACATAATTCGTCTATAAATCCATAGCCTTAGACAATATACGTAGTTTTGTATACTTGAACAGTTTTTGCTTACGTAAGCAGAGTGGAAAATAAGATTAAACAAACGTATATCAGTGAACAGATGAATGGTGTGAAATTACAGTGAATTTCGCCATATGTCATTTATTTGGATAAGTGGCTATCATTATATCATATAATTTGTACGCTTCACTAATTTTCAACATCATATCTCTATAATAGGTGCGCTGAATAAATTCCTCTGTGTTGTTTATTTTTTTTTTAAATTCGATGGTGTAAAGTTCAAAGTTTGTCATTAAGTCAATAAGCTGAAGCTCATGAGTTGTAGGCGACGTTGCCGCAGTCATCCTCCGTAACGGTGACGTGTTTTACTACAACACGTCCAACTTGTGTTCGACAACTACGTCGCTATATGAATATTATAATGAGAATAGTTAACCTTGTAGCATATACTAGAAGAAAGTAAGCTCAAATTTAATAGTTAAAGTGAAAACACTGATTGCAATTTTTAGACAAACAACTCAAATTTGGAGGTTCTAGACTGTTTGTTATATTTGTTTTGATTGCATATAACTAAACGTTATTTTTTTTATTTATAAATAACGGCTCATTCGTTAATTATATTTTACGAATGCGTCATTTCTCCTGCGGCGAATTTATTCCTTAATTAATACTTTGAAGTAAATGTATCATAAAGAGCGTAAATTAGATGGAAGCTTATATTTTGACTACCAGGAAAGTACGTCAGTAATGTTCGTTGTATACTGACTCTGCTGGTGCAAGATCCTTAAAAGAAAAACAAAATAATTTCTTTCCAGAGACAACAATAAACTAACTGTGGTTAGTTCACATGTCCCACAGCAAATTAAATATGGTGAAATAAAATGTCTAGAATTTAAATTTATGATACAACACGATTTGAACACCCGACCTATCATTAGCCTTCAATAGTGTCTTCTCAAACTGCCATTTCTTCTCAGTTATCACACAATTTCTGAAACTTCTCAGAGAACTGCAATAGACTTCATTACATCGAATGTATAACAAAATGTTTACAAAAAAATCTGATTGAAATTTTACAATTAACAATATTCGCACGAGATAATATATTTGATATTTATTTGAAAACGTATATTAAAATTTCAAAAGAATATTCTGACAACTTTAAATAGGCAAATTATACATATACCACAATTTGCTACATTCAGAACAAAGTAGAAGGTAATAGAATCATGAAGTATAATCAAATTTACAAATATATACTACGCTAGCAATATAATTACAATTTATATTACATCACCAAGTTGTTGTCATTCTATCGGATATGAGAAAGTCGTCCATTGTAGAGTGAATGAAAATTAATGTTGCTTAGCAGCAACGCAAGTGCTACTGGATGTAATCAAGAAAGCATGCAACGAAACACACACACACACACACACACACACACACACACACACACACACACACACACACACACACACACACACACACACACATACACGCACACATACACACAGACACACACACGTACACCTATACGCATGTGTGGCTGTTTGCCGGTATTTTGTGTGTGTGCATGTGTAGAAGAATATTAACATATTCAGGATTCTCAGTCTTATAAGAATTGCGTGTATTTATGCATACAAGTTATAAACGGTTTGACAAGTGATGTGAGTTAAATATTTGCTGTGTCTATTATATTCTTGAAGATACGAATATCTTCTATGATCAAATGTATAAAATTGATTGTTTAAAACGTTATATATCATATATGCATGTGTGAGTGTGTGTGTGAGGGTGTATGTGAAAATTGTATTACGAATATATGAACAACCGTACACACACAGACAGACACACACACACACACACACACACACACACACACACACACACACACACACACACACATATATGTATGTATTTATGTATGTATATATATGTATGCATATATGGAGTTAAATAAATGACGAAAGATTAGAAGATTATGCAATGGACTTCAGTATCTTACAGTTGTTTCTGCTGGGATATTGTGCACTTACATATGTGTTCGGACTGAATCTCTTATAAATATATGTATTTACTTAATATTACAATAAACTCTATGATCAGGTATTTTTGGCATCCATAGTAGTAATTCATTTGCCAGGTCATGTTTAGTGCACCAACAATATCTTGTGAAACGCAAGCGTCTTTCCCTTATATTGGTGGAAACAGCAGTAAATCTCCATACAGTTGTCCCTTGGAGGGATGAGTCTTGTTTAACACTGAGAGTGTTAGTTTCATCTATCTTAGTTTCCAGTTTTGCAGTAAGCGTTCATGCTGGGCTCCATAGAAAATGACTGACACGACTCTTGCACAGAAAACATTGCCGTTAAGCTTGTCTGACAGGGCTGAGTTGACTTCCAGACAACATCAAGTTACTTTAGGGCTAGTTATAGTACTGCAGAGAAGTTGGCAATGTTTTTCATTCCTGATAACTTTGTATTTAAATTAGAAACAAAACCGTTTCTGCCGAAAGCGAAGTATCAATCCTAAAGTACACTATAATCGATATCAGAGACGAAAGTATCCCTTAGAAGCGTATATCACTTTACGTTGTTGTAGATAGTTTTATAGAGAGTGGCGTATCATTTTCTAGTAAGACTACAGTAAGTATAGGTAAAGGAAGAATTTTAGTAGAATCTTCAAGGAGTTTAGTTGAAATATAAGAAACAAAACCTGCTTGTCATTCAACGACAACCAACGTTACTTTCGGAAATCGAAAATCGCTGGAAACTAAACATCTGAACAATCAGATATGTTTTACTCACTCGCGCGAAACTTGTAAAAGTCGATTTGTCAAACAAACATATATGTATTTGCTTTCACATGTATGAGAAAAAGTGCCTTTCAAAATGTACTGCAAGCACAAATCTCTCTTCGTGTTATTATCAAACTTCATTTCATTCTTTTTTCTTACCAGTTTTTTCCCTGTCACTACAATGGTTCCATTGCTAAGCTTCATTATACATATACATATCAAAATTAGTTGTGCCTAAACGAAATAAAAAGCAATTACTTGAAGACAGTGAATGTTCATGCTGGTATAAAATATGAATTGCTAAATGACTATTTCATCATTACAAGCGAAGAACAAGATCGCAAATTTAGACGATACATAGGACAATGCATACAAATGTAACGCAAAAAGTATTAAACACTACACTTAGTAGATATATCTTACTTGCACTACAAATAATTTAACATAACTAAATGCAAACTACGTATGAAATATATTCACACTTAGCTCAGTCTAACAAAAATGATATACTAAGAACAATAAACTTTTAAAAAGTATTTTTGTCACTAGCAAACCCAACACTTGTATTCACCCAAATCATTTATAATCCAGACTAATGTAATTTACTATTTTGTCTACAAGAATGAACAATATAGTCTTCATGACACTGATGGTTACAGAATTACTCGATTTTTGCATACAATTACAAGCAAAGATACACTGAACTAAACCAAAATTACATAAGAATTTCCACAATATAGACGCTGGCATGACAGTAGTTGAGTAGCTGTCTTTGCAACCGCATGGTTTCGGATTAAGTCGCACCGTGTGGCAACTTCAGCAAATATCTTCCGTTATAATGGTAGCCCGACGGTACTTTGTGAGTGAATTTGGTATCTTGAAACTGAGGGAAAGCGCGTCGTATGTATAGATATATGAGTGTATGGTATAAGTGTGTGTGTGTGTGTGTATGTGTGTGTGTGTGTGTGTGTGAGTATCTTTGTCTCCTAACACAACTGGACAATCAGTGTTGGTTGCTCCCCCGAAATTAGTGATCCGGAATAAGGAAGAAAATATTATACAAGACTTAAAAGATAAATAATTGGTGCGACGTACCCCACTAAAACCATTGAAAACGGTGTCACAGCAGGGTCACAATTCAATAACAGATAAAATATAAAAGAATATTAATATAGAAAAACACAAAAGAAAAATTATAATAGTCTGGTGAATAATCCCGTTTGATGATGTATAAATGTGTCATCTAACGGTTAAATTTAAATTCATCTGTAATGCCTATTATACATACTTACGTGTATGTGTGTACACACACACACACACACATACACGCACACACACACACACATACACACACACACACACATATATATATATATATATTTGTAGTATACGTACTCGATATCCTGCCGCAGGTGGCATAGATAAATTACGCAGTGGAGGTGTGATCAATGTGTTCGCACCGCGTACTTCGCGAGACTACCAAAAACACTCTCATTTCTTTTATTTTGGCACATGGACTTTATAGAGAGGGGACACCTCAAGGAGAGACAAAACAATACGTGGGGTAGGTAAAAATGTATAACGAATGAAATATGAATATAAATGAAATGAGAATTGAATGGCTTTCCTACCCACCAACATAGGTAGTTCCATTTTACTGTTTTTTTGTTTTTTTTTTAATAAAGTAATTACTTATCAGGCTTGTATCTTGTTCACAATGGCACATTTAAAAATTCAATCAAATCTTCAAATGTTATCAGTGATGTCAAATCATCACAACGAAATCGAAGTCCCGTCGTCTCCATCCCGTCGTCTCCAT
>NC_068983.1:152883137-152884378 GCF_001194135.2 Octopus bimaculoides | reverse complement strand
ATATATATACAGAGTGAATTCATTGTGTATATATATATATATATATATATGTACACATATATAAATGTTATAGCAGTATTACGTAAAATATATTAATTGCTAGTCTCTTGATTTCATCCGCAATTTCGTTAGATGTATAGATATATATATATATTCATTTTTACCCAGAATTGTTCTCTCTATAAGTGTTTTCGTGTGCGCGTGTGTTGGAAAAATGATGAGATGATTTGTTAGATAATTCTTAATCAACTTAAATTTGAATGAATCATGCACAGCTGATCATCTAACAGAATATTCATTTACTCGATATTGCGTTGAAGCAATATGTTTCCTACTTTTTCTTATTCATGTTATTTAAATAATTTTTCTTTCAGTGAATGCTTTGATTATATGGGGGAAATAAAAATGAGTCTTTAATGAAATTTCAATTACATTACTCTCATTAATAAATGAAATAAAATTCATAAAAGCCCATTTCTTATTTTTTCGGAAAGATTTTCCTAATGAATTTCTAGATGTAGTTAAAGCATTCTTGGATGTATTACTGCATGTACGTGTAGTAAGAAACTGTAACGAGAACTGAACTGCCGTAGGTCTTTAAAGAAGATATGCCTTGATGGAAGCATTTCGGCTCTCAACTCATTACAGTGTAAGGGATCGGACCACCTCTGGTTATGTCGTTCGGATGCCTCTCTGCTGTCATATTTCTTATTGCTCCTTTGTTTTAATCTGTATCTCCGTAGGTGTGTAATATGCCCAAGAGCCAAGGCATCTTTCATCGTACAACAGCTTCGGTCTCTGACAATGGATGGATGTAGAATGATTTATATTTACTAAAGTTCACTTCCATTTTTCCTTGAATAGATGCAGGTGGAACACTTTCATATTTAAAGCACCGGTGCTATTTTCCCCAGAATTTGACATTACTCAATTATGTGAGGATTTTATGTTTGTAACTAGATTCTCTGAATTTCTAGGTTAAGTATGGATTAGTGAGTGAATTCCTTTAGCCAAATTACTTTAGTAATGTATTCCGATTCTAATCTGCAAGTTCCCTGAGTGTCAGATTTTTGCAAGAGCAGTAGTTTATACGTCTATACTTCAGCCATTTTTAAATTGCTCCAGCTAAGCTATATTTAATCTGATTCATGATCCAACATGTTCCACGTTTGGTACCACCATGTGAGTTAACTTATGACTCCATAACCTAATAACAGAATATATATATATATATATATATA
>NC_068983.1:152881409-152882927 GCF_001194135.2 Octopus bimaculoides | reverse complement strand
TGTATATATATATATATATATATATATATATATATTTGTGAGACCTCAGAGTTTAATTTGCTGTATCTAGCAAGACGGAGACAATGTATAGAGTTGTTCTTACATGGAATAGTCTAGCGATCGAACGGGTAAATACACAACGGGCAATTGATGCACTATAAATTGTCTAATTGATCCATCAAGCGCTTATCTCTCAGCTTAAGATGTTCTCTACGATTCCTATGAAAATTATATCATATTAGTTAATTGTCAATAGTAGCAGAATCTGACGTAAGATTTATATTTGAAAACAATTAGTAACCTGAGTCGGCAGTGGTCGATCTTAGTTGTTAAAAAGATAATCCTAATCTTTTGACAAGTAATATGACGATTAGTGTATGTTGTTAATTTTATTTTGAATGTAGTATATCCTAAGTTACATCATTTATGGAAACACTGTATTATCATTGAAGGAAGGAAATTGCACTTTCACTCTTTCTCTTTCTCTTTCTCCTCGTCTCTTAAGCATCCTTAAACATCCAATTACTCTTTGTTTTGAAGTACTTCTCATGAGGAGTCAACCATAACTGAAACACATTCATTTAGGGGTCAATTCCTCTCTTCAATCGAAACTCACAGTTTATTCCTTATCTTAATTACACCTTGTCCTTATACGAATCATTCACACGTTAAATAGTCTCGTATACAATAATGATATGCAGTTCATGCCATACCCTTTACATGTCTCTAGATGTGTCATGTACCTTATAGATCACATTCTCATAAAAGCTATTGTAATTATCATGAAGTCTGGCATAAAAGCTGCATTACTATCTTATTATCGCTCGATTTATTGTAAGGCTTTTAAAGAAAAGCAAATAAACAGACGATGTTGGTGCTAATCCAAATGAAATTGACTGGGCAATGGATAACAGTACGGATTTAATTAACCAATAGGTCACAACAGTGTTACAGTCACGTATCTCATAATAAATGTTCATAATTTCGAAATATCCAAATGATACAAATGACATGTCTGTGATGAGTTTGCCATGAATTGAACGGTCAGCCAAAACCATTATGTGCAATCAGTATTAACAGAATATGAGTCCAGATCGGTTGACAAATAGAACGGTCGCATTTTAATAGACCCTGATTTGAACTGAGAAATTTCGTATAAAATTTAAGGAACCTCTGCATTGTCGATTGGCCAGTTACAAGTAACAGCCAGGTCAAACGTGTTATCAACTACAATTAATTTTTGTTTATTTTAGTCACTGAATAACTGACGCCAATTCTAGTTAGCTACCTATAGAATTCATCAAATTGTTTTGGAAGGCTTTTAAATGTGTATATGTGTGTGTATGCATAAGGGTACGTTGCATGTTGATTATTTAAGGGATAATGTTTTTCAGTAATTTTAGTAATATGTATGAAAAACGCAGGAATAATATTCAGGGATTATTTCGACTGGTTCGTCTGGATATGTAGTTTTTAAAGAAAATTCCCCATATATATATATATATATATATATATATA
>NC_068983.1:152879917-152880962 GCF_001194135.2 Octopus bimaculoides | reverse complement strand
ACACACACACACACACACACATACACATATAGATTGAAAATGCAAAAATTTCAAATAAACACTCCCAAACCGTCCTTTTTCCGAAATCCAAGAGAACAAACTGAAATATTGCACTGCAAACACATTTTTATAGAATGCAGAGAGTTCTGAGTTCCAAAGTCTCTATTCGGCAGTAATATTCTTTAGTGACACGTGTTTTGTTACAGGTGCCATTGTAAGATATGTTTTCATCCACCCCTAGCTACCTATTTCTTCGTTAGCTATAGGGTAAACAGTTAAATCATTGATGGAGATGTTACTAGTCTGGTTTATAGTTTTCCCTCTTTTCACAACCATATAACAATATTTATCCTGACCAAACTCCAATCCTACATCTTTTGAGAATATTGTAACTAGGTCAAGGCTTTTTTTCATCTCATGCACATCCTTTGCATAAAGATTTAAGTCATCCACAAAGAAACAGTGTGTAATTTTGGTATTTCTGTTTCCTTGTGAACCAGTGAGGTATATTACAGGCTTCTTTAACATGAATGACATGTATGCATGTATTTATGTACATATGCATGACATGTGTTTATAAGGTAATATTTTCACTAGAATTAGAAGAAAGATTTTTTATTTCTCCAGAATTACTTTGGAGGTCTTTCACTTTTTGGGTATGTAGATGACTTGTTTTTTTAAGAATATTATTTAAAACTTAAAATTATTAATAGATACGTAATAAATCCATGAATTAATAGCAACACTATTGCGTTAAATTAAATTGTAATATCGATTATTTGCATAAGAACAACAGTAAAATAAATGAATAAAATGGTTTACATATCGAATTAAGCACATAGCTTTCGCAACTTCGAGTGGGCAGATGGCGATCCTCTCAATTAAACGCATAGGTGAGACGTAAAATTTCGTGATTTTCAATATATATGGAATAACCAAGAGCATACCGATGATGATGATGATGATGACAATCATCATCATCGTCATCATCATGATCATCACATTTTCCTATAATTTTGTTATGTTTTCCATATTATATTTGTGA
>NC_068983.1:152874596-152875790 GCF_001194135.2 Octopus bimaculoides | reverse complement strand
ACATATATAATTCTAAAGCACGTGTAGGAAATAAACATATGAATATATACTAAATACACAGACGTACAGCAGAAAACAAAGATGTAGTAGTAGCAGCAGCAGCAGCAGCAGCAGCAGTAGTAGTAGTAGTAGTAGTAGTAGTAGTAGTAGTAGTAGTAGTAGTAGTAGTAGTACTAGTTTCGCTTCCAACTACATCTTTTTACACTGTGTTATATATCGCCCTTACAATATTCTTCCTCTTTTGTATAAATACCTGTCGACACGTGCAAGCACACGGCATACATATCTATACCTAAAGAAAGCCATAAACTAAATATGTGTACGTGACAATTTTTAGATTTCTTAAATTCTTTTTACACTCCTGAGTTGGCAATTATACTGAGCATCTGATATCAATCTTCTTTACCATCGCAATAACAGTATATTCTTTCTACAGTTACCCAGTGAATATATTGAACGCTTTCGCATTTTCAAGTACGGAAATGTGGTATGCTACTTTCAGAAATGCAGTCTAACGTTCTAATGGTGTACTAACGTTTTAATAGTGTACTGACGTTCTACTAGAGTATGAGGCAGTTTTTTCAAGAATTTGTTGATTTGTCTGCGAGATTGTCTTGCACAGCTTTCTTCTTCAAATTATCCAAATGACATCTGCCTTGAGGAATTAACACAAGCATAGATAATAGATAATTATTATTTTCTACTCTAGGCACAAAGTCAGAAATTTTGGGGGAGAGGTTCCGTCGATTAGATCGACCCTAGTTCGCAACTGGTACTTAATTTATTGACCTGTAGTAGTAGTAGCTTTTGTAGTTCATCTATGAACCCCCCACCACCACCGGGCGTGTGTATATGTGTCTGTGTTTGTCAACCCAATATCGCTTCTCGAGTCGAATGTGTGAAACAAGTAAACACAAAAGTAAAAAAAAAATTTAGTATATATGTATGTATTATTTTATTCTTTTTCTTGTTTCAGTCATTTGACTGCGGCAGTGTTGGAGCACCACCTTTAGTCGAACAAATCGATCCCAGGACTTATTTTTTGTAAGCCTAGTACTTATTCTATTGGTCTATTTTTCCGAAAACACTAAGTTACGGGGAAATAAACACACCAACATCAGTTGTCAAGCGATTGTGGGGGCGACAAATACAGATGCACAAACATACAAACAAACATACATACATACATACATA
>NC_068983.1:152869115-152872625 GCF_001194135.2 Octopus bimaculoides | reverse complement strand
ATTTAACTCGATTTGCTCGACTAATGTCGAGTGAAGAGGCGGACGTGCTAATTTTACCTGCAAAGCAAATGTTGGCATGTGGAAGATGGTACAAACAGCCAGTTTGCTCACACGAGACCCCACCACAACTGCAGGGTCCTTAAGGAGAAATATTTCCCAGATAGAAGACACTAGTCGTCTCCAAAAAGAAATTATGCAGATGCAGTGTTATCTTCACTAATGCAGCAGCTAAGTCAGAGTCTTTTTGTGCATGGTGCAAATGATTGTGCAGCGGTTGATCTGGTTATATCAAGTGGAGTTTCCGTATAGATATGTAAGGACCTCACACCCCATTTCCTACTGGCATACTCAAATTCAGGATGTGACCCTTATTGTTTACATGATACAACACAATATAGTCATATGCATTACATAACGCCCGCCGGATGCTCGAAACCACGCAGGCTAGTTAGAAGATTGCTTCACAAAAATTATTAAAAAAACCCTCATGAAACGTGCTTAACGAAGCGATATCTGCTACTAGCCTAAAATCTAAAATTACTTTGAAATATTTTATCGCTGAAAACTGACTAAAAAGACATGTTTAGATTCTGCCGACTTAAATATATTGCGAAGTCTCTAAAACAATGATGCAAGAATTCTCAGGGGATTAAATTCTCTGTTCTCAATGCATTTAAGACACAAAATCCTTTTGGCGCAACAAAAGAGAACGTTGACTGATAAAGTTACTTACTACGGGTCATAGCGTGCTATGTTCCATTAATAGTTGTATTGTGTGAGTTTGTAATAAAATCTTGGAACGTTTTACGTGTACAATCCATGAAAGGATGTTGAGTTTCTAATGGGTAAGGAGTCTATTTGACGTGAAAATATAGTGAGGAATAGGAATGTCTGCAAAGATTCTAAAGAACTGTAATGTTCCCGATTCAAATTCTTATGGCAGGAAATTTAATCATATTTGTTGGTATTCTCAACAAAATATCGCTTCTAAAGAAACCTTGAAGCGAAAATTAATGAAACGAGTCAATCCTTCTAAACTAAAGTACTTTCTAAATTTTAAATTTTCAATAAAATAATTTTCAAGAAATGATTATTGTACGATTTGTATCAAAGGCAGTAATTATGATGCCAACGTGTTTAAACTCAATAAACTGTTATTATTTATCATTAAACATCATAATGTTGCCAATAGTCTGTGGTATGCGCTATCTTCTCCTGCGGGTCAGAATTATGGTATATGAATCAGATGCAAATTATGCAAATTTTGGACATTAACTAATTTTTATGGCTAATATTATTCTCCGTAACAACCGCGAGCCATAAAAGCTTGTGTTCCTGTGAATATATTAGTGTGCACTTATGAAATTAAATAGATAACACGCGTAATGTAATAGTATGATTGTCCACTTCGATCGAATAGAATTCGAGCAATTTTTACAGACGGTGTATCAAGCTTTTAGGAATATTATTAAGTTTATAGCTCATAATCTATGGGTTAAATATATCAAATGATCTAACCGAATCAATGATTTAATTGGAAATATTTGAGGTAACTTTCGCGTTACATTTAGTGGGACACAGTAAATTTTAGAAGTTCTGCTGCAAGTGCTAGTCTGTTATTAAACAGGGATTCTCACTTTATACATGACCTTTATGTTGGCTCCCAGTTTGGAAATATCAACTTTGTAATATATTGGGTTGGTAGATAAATTCGATCATTACTTTTGTCAGTTACTTTAACCTTTTTTTTAATAAAAAAATATCAATAAACCAATCTCCTTGGTCGTCCACTATATTTGCCAAAATTTCAGGTTGTTGAAAAGGACCGAAAAAGGAGATAATTTGAAGGTGTTACACCTTGAAAATATGGTGGGTGTGGTAGAACTCCCACAAACAAGCTCCTAAATAGCATTTGGCTAAATTAGTGACATGGGGACATGCGTGTTGAAAATGTACGCCGTGTTACCATTTGAGTTGTTTCAAATAGTTGCGTTGTTTAGCCTATGCGTTTGCTAATTCAAAGCTCTGCATTGACCGTGTGATTGATTTTAAGTATTTCGAACTTGATTATACACTTCCCCTCCCAATACATACATATTCTCTTGCACGAATGAAGCCCCAGCTTTGCACGAGTTCTTGCTTTAAATAGCCCTCTGGACACCGCCAGCGTTTCCTGGGCTAGCCAAAAATTTTTCGCTATGTCCAGGCTGACTGTTTAAAATCCTGCATACTTAAAATTTTACCTGATGATGTTGAATAGTGTATTCTTATTTCATCTTTTATGAACATATTAATCAAATTTTGGTGAAACATTTATCATAAATTTTTAATGCTATTAGTGTTAAATATTCAATACGTATTCCACGCAAGGATGCCCATATGAGTCGGTTTGATGGCCATAAATTGAATTTAGTACTTGCGTATCTACAGTATGCTACAAACCTGTTTGACAGTGAGTTCTGTGTTTGTACCCGGCCATTTCCTGGTGTCTTGCATGTTGATATGCCTCGATTCTTAAGCAATCCTTATAATTAATATGCGCACGCGCGCACGCATTTATATATGGCATATGTGTGTGATTACATGTCCAGTAGAATAAAAGCATGAACAGATAAAAAGAAAAAGGACATGCTGTCGGTTTGGAGACCCGTATTGTATATACACATATATGGATACATATACATGTTTGCACGTATGTATGTGCATGTATGTATCTCTATATGTGAATATACAATACGCGTCTCCAAACCGATAATATTTCTTTTTCACTTCACACTTTAATTCTACTGTACATGTAAGCACACACATATGCCATATATAAATGTATGTGTATGTATATATACAGAGAAAAAGAAAGAGAGACAGACATAGATAGATAGATAGATAGATAGATAGATAGATAGTATATACGTTTATGGATAGGCGCAGGCCTGGCTGTGTATTAAGAAATTTGCTTCCTAATCACATGTTTACGGATTCAGTTTCTCTGCATGCCACCTTGACCGAGTGACATCTGCTATAGCCTCAACCTGATCAAAGCTTTGTGAGTGTATTTGGTAGACGGAAATTGAAATAAGCCCGTAGTATGGATATACATATGTGTGTGTCTGGAGTGAGTTTGTGTCTGTGTTTGTCCCTCACTACCGTTTATCAACCGATGTTGTTATGTTTATGTCCTGTAGCTTAGTGGTTCGGCAAAATACGGGTTTCAAAAATTATTCAGGTGTCGATTTATTCGACTGAAAAATTGCAAGTTCCTGCCACAGTATGGCCGGAGTCTAATGACTAAAAGATGTAAAGGATAAAAGAGATACACACACATACACACACACACACACACGCACACACACACACACACACACATACACACACACATACATATATATATATATATAATATACAGATATAGGGCAGGGAATCGTCAATTAGTAATAAAATTAATAATTAACAATTTTGCCAAGTACTTCAGTATGAACAAACCTTTATCGGTAAAACCATTTATAATCATAA
>NC_068983.1:152867478-152868735 GCF_001194135.2 Octopus bimaculoides | reverse complement strand
TTTATACGGGACTTTTTTATGCGGGGCTATTTGTGGCGCACATGGAATAGATTCTTTGGAGTGAAGTGTTTGAACTTACTAGCCGATAAATTTTGTAAGTGCCTTCCTCATGTGTTTTTGATGTCGCATGGTTAAAATTCCCATGAGTTATATAGACACTTTCAAATTTATTCGAATATTGGGCTGACGATCGGAATAGAGTACCTTCATACTCTTAACCGTGAAACGTCGTACTCAATTAACTAAAGGCAGGTTTGTTTTTGCTTTTCTCTTCTGTTTTTTGTTCTGTTTGTGCCATAAATATCGCCATCCGTTAGAGAAGAAATTTGTAGTTTGGAATCAGTAGTTCTTTGACTGCTATTTCTAAATTTTCAGTATGTTGGAGAAGCAACTCATGCTAATCCCTGTAAATTTATGATTATATATATATATATATCCTACGAAGGAAACAAGTTCCTCTTATAAATCAAGACGTCAAGCAGCTCGTGAAAGTGAGCAAACAAGAAACACAATACGTACGCTGTTGCATAAAGAACTGAATTTTCATCCGTGGAAACCCCATTACGTGCAGGAGCTAAAACCTGAAGACTGTGACCGCAGAATGGAATATGGAGAGTTAATGCTAAGTTGGTATGACAATTAGCATGAATTGTTTGAAAACATCCTCTGGAGTAAGGACGCTGGGATGTTATAATACAGATCGCACATTGGAAGACTAACATACACGGATTCAGGAGATTCTCAATGATATCCCAAACGACCTCCTTCAGAAAGGTATTCATTCCATCCCTGGCCGTTTGACGAAACTGGTTGACGCCACCTGTGCTTACGTTGAAATATAAGAAAATTACTTTCATTTTGCCATGTTATAAAAAAACATGTATCGTTTGTTTCAATAAATTTATAAAAGGAATATGGACTTAATCACCAATTTTTTAATGCCTACTTGCTTTCACCCACCCTGTGTGTGTATGTATATGTATATATTTACATACACATACATACATACACAGAGAGAGAGAGAGAGAGAGAGAGAGAGAGAGAGAGAGAGAGAAACAGAGAGAAATGAAACCCACTCGAGCACATACATATAAGTACGTTTGAGTGAGTATGCATCTATGTGTTTGAGTATACACATACTTCATAATTTTGTGTAAGTATAATGCACAAACAACTGAAAACACGTCTATGACGCCTACATTCCGTTTAGTTTTCTATGCACATATACTGAGTAAGTATATATATATATATATATAT
>NC_068983.1:152864775-152867192 GCF_001194135.2 Octopus bimaculoides | reverse complement strand
TCACAAATGAATATAACAAAAATATAATGAGTTTACAGGAAAAAACAGAAAGTAATCGCAATTTTATTTAATAATTTGTCAAACAGACAACGATATATGATTCACTTCTTTGAAATATGCCAACATTTCAACAGTTTATAATTAGCAACGTTATGCCACTATGAACGTTTGTTGTCGAAAGTTTCAAAAGAGCGTCTCTAAATTAGACTCGTTCGTAGTTCTTCCAATGAAGAATCAGGAATATAAGTGTGTGGATGTGAATGAGTGTGTGTGTGTGTGTGTGTGTGAGAGAGAGAGAGAGAGAGAGAGAGAGAGAGAGAGAGTAAAATCGACAGAGACGTATGCAAGCACAATAGCAAAGGAAATCAATCGCATGTGCATATATGTGTTGGTGTGTGTGTGTGTGTATATAATACATAAGCGCGCGTGCACACACACATGCACACTCATTCACACACACACACACGCTCACTCATTCACACACACACATACCCACATACACACATCTTTCTCTATATTTATATATCTTGAGGCGGTGAGCTGGCAGAAACGTTAGCAAACCAGGAGAAAAGCTTAGCGGTATTTCGTCTGTCTTTACGTTCTGAGTTCAAATTCTCTTGGGGCCTTTCATCCTTTCGGGGTCGATAAATTAAGTACCAGTTGCGTAGTGGGATTGATCTAATCGACCTCAAAAGATTTCGGGCCTTGTACCTAGAGTAGAAAAGTATATTTATATATCTTTTTGTTTTTCTCGTTCTTACTCCTCTTCTTTTGTGTGGTGTGGTGCATAAATAGATCCAAGCACCATATGTATATAGGTTTATGCGCACGTTTGTATGTGTGTATTTGTGTATGTGCTTATACGTAGCAATTTATATGTGTGTGTTTTTGTATGTGTGTGCGTGTGTGTGTGTGTGTGTGTGTGTGTGTGTGTGCACACATTTATATATGCATGTATTTTTATATATAAGAACAAAAAAGGTTAAACGTCCTCCCTGGGTCACACAGATTCATTTCGCCGACCTCCTGGTTTTGTGAGATACGTATATGTAGGTGTATGTGTATGTGCGTGCATGTGGGTGGTGGCGTGTGTTTGTGTCTATTTATGTATGCATCTATGTATGTTTGTATGTGCATAAACACCATTACCACCAATATATCAAGGTAAATAATGCTATGCTGCCAGTATTTATTTAAGAATTTACATCACCGTAAGCAGACACTGACTCACTGTAGATTCTTCCATATTAGAATCAATAAAAGATCGAAGATATGACACCTCGAGGGAGATAAACCAGCACCAAATATTGTCTAGTACTCATTTAGCAACGAGGAGCCTGGGGCAGATTCAAATAGAATGCATTTCTCAAGGACACAATGCACATTTCCTGCATTGAGAAATCAAAGAAAAGAATCCGCATGACTGATTCTTCAATGTGAGCCAACCGGCAGGAAAGTTAGGGGTAGACAAAGAACAAGATGGTTTGATAACATCCATAATCTCAGTTGGTCGCGCTTGAGAATGCAGCCGGAAAATTTAATGCCATTTGATTCTGATAACACCCAATGGAGGATATGTGTGATGACTCTAGCGGAGATGATAGATAGACCTATATATGAATGGCTACACACAAACACAACACACACACACAAGCACACACACACACACACACACACAAGCACACGCACGCACATACACACACACATATACACACACACATATACACAAGCATACACACACACAAACACACAGATACACAGTCAACATTTAGACACATATATGCTTGTGCACATGTATGCATTTGTGTGTGTGTGTGTGTGTGTGTGTGTATGCAGATATATTTATCAATTTAGCTATACATACATACGTATGTATGTATGTAGATAATAGATAGATACATAGATACATACATATAGATAGATACATCTGAGCATATTCAGAGAGAGAGAGAGAGAGAGAGAGAGAGAGAGAGAAAGAGGAAGAGAATGAAGTATATAAAATGTGAGTGAGGGAAGAAGAGATTGAAGGAGCTTGAAAATTTTAAATGAGTGAAGTGTTAGGATTAATGAATGAAACGGAATTAATGAAGCGAACAAAACAAGAGAAATTAATCTAGTATTTTCTAATATACAGGTTACATAACACTATATCAATATTTATTTTATTATTACTCTGTTATGTACATTTATATATGTTCGTCTGTTCTAAAGGAAACCATTGATTGATTCATCGATAGAACGGAGATAAAACGAAATGGATGAATATTATCATGTTTAATCCAAAATGAATTACAAAATAACAAATTTTAATATTGAAAAAGATACAAAATAAAAAAAAAATTCTTCAAAGATTCATATGAATTATAATATTTTATGAAATATTTTACATTTATTGGCAAAACATGTTTTACTAGCAA
>NC_068983.1:152858666-152864624 GCF_001194135.2 Octopus bimaculoides | reverse complement strand
ATATATATATATTATAATAATAATAATAATAATAATAATAATAATGGGTATGGAGACCTTTTCATCCACAAAATTTATTTTGAATAATTATATACAACATATTATAATGATCTGCACTTCAATCAGTTCACTTTGAGGATGATCAAATACACGGGCCCTGATGAAGGTGCACCGACAATATTGAAAATTTGCATTTGCAACACTGAGTAGTTGCTGCAACAGAAACATGTGTAGGTCATTATAATATGCTATATACAACTACAAAATAAATTTTCTGGAAGTACTAGTCTCCATATTCTTTAGGCGGTGAGCTGGCAGAATTGTTAGCACGCCGTTCAATATGTTTAGCGGTATTTTGTTTGTCTTGCTACCGGGTCCACTTTGTCTTTCATCCTTTCGGGGTCTATAAATTAAGTACCAGCGAAACCCTGGGGTCGATGAAATTGACTAGTCCCCTCCCACTAAAATTTCAGGTGTTGTGCCTTTAGTAGAAAGAATGATTAATATTAATATATGTTTCAAACAATGTTTACCGTCCAGCGAAGAGTACACATCGGAAGCGACTAACAACTAATTTTAATCACAGACTTTAGATTCTCATCGATGTTGTTAGCCGTTAACTACGACTTAATTGAGTAATAATACGGTACCCACCGTATTAGGTAGATAGATAGATAGATGGATAGATAGATAGATAGATAGATAGATAGATAGATAGATAGATAGATAGAAATATAGATAGATAGAGAGAGAGATAGATAGATAGATAGATAGATAGATCGATAGATCGATCGATAGATAGATAGATAGATAGATAGATAGATAGATAGATAGATAGATAGATAGATAGATATTGATTTGTCTCAGTAGCTCCTCTGTCTCCATACTGAAATTCTGGTTTTTCTTTTTCAACGAACACAACCATATTGATATATATATTATTCTGCCGATAACTCGGCTCAAAGTGGTTGAATCTCCAGTGGCTAGAATGTTGTTTTTATATCAGACTTCTATGTTATAAAGATTAAAAACAAAATAGTAAATGCGCCAATACATTTCTCCTGTGTGTTGTATCTTGAATATTCAGAATAATTGCCTAGTAATGAATACATTTAAACAGAAGAATATAATGCGATACTGAACATATATTTCACGATATAATTCCTTGAAAAAAATTGAGTTCTTCATTAAAAATATTTATGTGCATATTGAACAAAGTGAAAACTATTTTGAATTAAGTTTGACCGTCATGTTCTAGTGGCCATAATGGAAATAAAATAATATTAATATCAATTGCTAACATAAAAACAAAGGTATATTTTTCATTTTTTTTTTTTCAAATCGAGGACTAAAATGTTAAGCGGAAAATTAATTTACTGTTATATATCGAACAAAACTGGCAGTACAGGGACGTATCTTATCAACAGCACAGTTGATGCTGTCAACCAGCCTTCATTACTAATACTAAAGATGTAACCTACGTTGATTTATAAGATTGTAGGCACAAAACTACTGAGGTTGAGAAACAGCTGTTGTCCACTGTCCACAGTATAATATTTCTCGAACTAGATGTTGATGTTTCAAAGTTGTCTGTAACAATATAAATAATTATTGGTAGAGTCAAAGGTGACAGCTGTATTCACGAGCCTGTAAGAAGGGTATGTTTCCGTGTTGTCTCTGAAATACACAGGGGTCAACAGATATCACAAGGGTCAACAGTATCCTTTAACAATTAAGCAAAACTTTCATGTTTATGTTACCAAAGGGACTCTGAAAGCGCTAAATTTTAAATCATTAACTCTTAGCGCTAACGTATCTCTAACAAAACTTCTATTAACTTTACTGAAATTCTGGATCCATTGAAAACTTTCGCCGGTGCAATGAAAACTATTGCTGCTCATCGCACCGAGTTTTCTACCTATTTATATCAGCCGACAGCTGCGGTAAAATCAATTCCGCGAGAGAGAGAACAAGCCTCATTCAACATACAATGACAATCAGCCGTATTTAGAATTCACAAAGCATTCATTATTCAGAACTATGTTTGAGGACTCAGTTATGGTTTTCCTTGATTGTGTCAGCAATTTGTAGTGATGCTGGGAAATGTGAATGGTGATAGTACATACCTTCTTGTAAATATGAAAAATCAGAAATTGAAGTCTCAGAAAATAGACTACAGGATATGCTATCTTTCTAGATAAATTTGTTGATGGCGCGGAAGTGAGGTACGTTAGCTTCCTTTACGTGTCTTTAAGGAAGATTTCTATATCAAGGAACCTTTTTGGAAATTAAGGGATATTACATAATATACATACAAAACGTGTGAGAGTAATCGCTGTGTTAGTAAAGTTAAGGTAAATGTAAGATATATAGTCATTTGTGAAGAAATGATTTTACAATTAAAATAGTTCTCTTGGAAATAGATAAGAATAAAGTGTAATATTAAGTAGTAAGGAATCAAGGGGAATGGTGCAGGCAAAAGTAAGGGTTGGATATCAAAAATAACTGTCTTGAAGGGAAACGTAATAAATAAATTGATGGAGACCAAAATGTAGACAGAGTTTCATTATTTCAGCGAAGAGGTTAACAACATTCAGATTGCCAAAATGCTATCATTATAATTTGGATAAGTGTGAGAAGCTGTTATCAAGATTGGGAGATATGATAATTATTGAATTAACTAACGCCGTTTATAATAAGGGTTATGCGTCGTGTATCACATCTTAAAGTGAGGAGAAACATTTATGTCAAACAAAATATATATATATATCATTAATATTAAATTGCTATGAAATTAAATTATATCAATAAAATGAGGTGGAAGGGGAATTATGCTATACTTATGCTATAATCATCTAGTGTAATGGAACTTATAATAAAATAATATATAATAAATTGTACTGCTACAGATTACAAATTAAAGTTTAAACTTGAATTTTGCTTTTAGCATTATATCAGATGAAGGAAACTTGCCTCTTTTAGCGTAATTCCGTTTGATTATGGTCGAGAATACTCGTCTAAATATGATTTATAACTCCAAGCATACTAGGTGTGTTGACTTTTTCCGTATACTACAGCAACGTATATAGCTACTGTATAATATAATAAAGTGTAGTTTAGATGCTCACATACCAGTTCCTTTTGTGTGTTTGTGTGTCTGCGTGTGCGCGTGTGTGTGTTTGTGTGTATGTGTGTGTGTGTGTGTGTGTGTGTGTGTGTGTGTGTGTGTGTATGTGTGATAAATATTCGTCAAAGATATAGCGTTATGACCTGTGTGTATACCTCAAACCCTCGCCTCACTCCTTTCCTAGAGACGTGAAGATCACTATAGAAGTCCTTAAGAAGCTTCGAAGTCTTCAAACTACCGGCGTACAAACAGGAGAGATGCCCATTTCTCACATCAATCATTTGTATTAGTGACTGCTGACCCCGTATTCAAACAGATTGCAGGATTCTTATCAGGATCAAATCCTGTTGTGCCCACGAAACACCATGTATATGGACAGATGGATGTTTACAAAGCTTGACTGATGCTAGCACTGTTTCTTATCCTCTAATTATGTGGGTTATCTCTTCATACGGACTGACTTTTGTAGGAACGTTTGCAACAAGTATAGGTACTTCAACCATATGAATAGTCATATAGATATTCAAAATAGAAGCTTTCAAGAACCTCCAGAACCAATAATGCTTCGTTGAAATCTGGTAAACTTAGTATTTGCTATCAACTAATTTAGTGATGTATTTGATTGAAAAAAAGCAGTCTTTCAATAATTCTTTTCTCACTCACAAACACACACATGCATACACACACACATACATAAATACATACATAATACATACATACATACATGCTTCCCTTCGCGTTGGAACGTGAAACATTTTAATGCATTAAAAATTGTTTTCTAATTTGAACTTTGAAATTCGGTATAATATCTCGATATATTTGATATATGAAATTCGATATATATATAAATTCTGATTTGTGTCAAGTACTGTACCACTTGAAAACTAGGAATTGCTTACATCATTTGTTCCTTTCGAGTTAAAACACATGTAACTTGTGTGTCTCCAATATCGTTTGTGTATATCTTTACATATCAAAGAACTTGTTACGCTGATATTTCCTGCAGTGACAAATCTGAAATGGAATCGTTTGTCTGCCACTGATTAATTCATCTCAAGGTATTCTCAGCAATTCTTTACTTCATAACTTCTTTTCACTACAAGCGTCAAATAGCTTAGTAATTATTACTTCATCTCCAACCAGAACATACAAAATTATATCATTTCTTCGCTAATAAAACAGGATCCTATGTTCATCAGAAACAGAATTTCGTATCGTAGGCACTGATGAATATTACTGTTTAGTGACATCGACAATACCTAGTGGAACCGTCATTAATATTATACACATTAATGACGCCTTTCTAGGTGTTATTGAAGCTATATGTTTCAGTAAATTATGAGACTAAGTGTAGCGTAACAGCAAAATTAACGCATGACCTTCTCTTCCATTTATCCGCCAATGCTTATCAAAATATAGAGTTGCAATTACTTAGCATATTTTGTCTCACCAGCGAATCGGATGAGAAATAAGGAAACAATGTATATCCTATTCTTAGCTACTTACGTTTAAATTACAATTGTTTATGCTTTGGCATCGTGAATAAAGAAAATTGGATACGGACTTATTGTCAGTTGCCTCATTAAAAACTGAATCCCACTTTTAAGTTCTTTGTAAACATAACTAAACTGCACTGGACAGGTAACATCATACAAGATAGATGGTATTGAGATTACATTCAGAGATGTGTATTTCATAAATTTATTACATTAATGCATGCGTGCTCAAACGTGTGTGTGTGGGTGTGTGTGTGTGTGAACACTACAGACATGTATTTATGCAAAAGAATGTATCACACACAAACACACACACACAAACACACACACACACAAATACATCAATTGTTACACGGAATATATGAGCACAGACTTCGAAAATGATATCAAATAATATTTACTTCATACTTCGGCACAAAGCCAGGAGATTTTGTGGGGCGGGCTTAAATCGTTTATATCGATCCCAGAGCTCAACCGGTGCTTATTTTGTCTTTATGTACCTCGCGAAAGGATGAAAGGTAAAGTCGATCCCGGAGAAATTTGAACTAAAAACGTAAATACGGACGAAATATCGTTAAGCATTTTGCTCGGAATGCTAACGATTCTGATATCCCGCCGCCTTTGATATCAAAATATATTAAAATAGCTCAGTACCATTAAGAGAGCTATCTACATTATTAAGAAAATATGTACAGACATATGGTGGTCTAACATATACATAATATATCGAATAATGAACCTTGTACAACACCACACTAATCTAGCCATTCGAAGATATCAACGAAAACAAAAGCATTGTTAACTTCACTGGGATTTACAAATTACTGGAGATTACGGTCGTTTGAGCTAGCAGACTGGGAATTGCTCTGAGGGAAGGTGTGTTCACTGTGGCTAATGCGTACGTCTTATTTCGGCATATCAAGTATTTATAAGCCGTTACACAGTATTGTAGATAGCCTGAAAAGTACTTAAACGAGAAATTAATAATGAGAATCTCCTTTTACTACTTTATGACCGCACATGCCACCCCCCGCCACACACACACAACTATATCTGTCTATCTTACAGCTGTGTCGGGATGTTTTATAAATCTCTTCATCGGAGACATCTAAAATAACTATTGCTTAACCATTTTCTCATACCGTCTCCGATGGAGGGATATATAAAATATCCCAGAAACAGCTGTAAGACCTTCTATTTATAAGTGTTCTAAAATATTTCACAGCCTTGGATTTTTATCTCATTCAGAATTTTTTTATATATATACACATGCTGATATATGACCTACGTTGGACTCCTTATTCGCTTAATCACCAAACCTCGAGCTTAACTATA